>NC_138723.1:27405712-27455222 GCF_965113295.1 Leuciscus leuciscus | reverse complement strand
TCTCTCTTTTTGTGTGTGTGTGTGGCAGTGGTGGTATTCAGGGACCTATATATTAAAACTTTCTCTGAGTAGGAAGGTAAAGCATGTACCGAGGGCACGGTACCACCCTTTACTCATTTTAAGACTCTTTTTTAAAACATTAAAGTATCAGACTGTTCAGGTAAAATCAGTTAAGTTAAGACACTGACATACGTGACACACCGGTATATAATTAGGGCGTCCGATCTGAACGTTGCCAAATAAAAGCATTCACACGTCACAAAGGAGTTTCATGTTTCAGTGGCTTCTCGGGATTCTCTTGGTGTGCCAGTCAGTGCAAGTCTAACTTCGACGAATCCGTCAAACTGAAACTTTCACCTCATTTGACATTTTGTACTATAATACTGTGAAATGTCAATCAGGTTGGAGGCGAAACATCATCAAAAGAGCTTTTTATAAGAGGCCATTCATGTGATTTTTTTATTTCTAATCTAACACAAATCAGGACTGCATGGAACCTAGGAAACAAGAACACTTTTTGGGCCCTAAAGAGCATGACAAATATGACAAACCACAAATTATAAATGATATTTGCAAGTGCATAGAAATCTATCTGTGTATTTAGTGAATTAAATGTTCTGAAAACACATGACACTGTGATGTGAATAGTGTCTAAATGTCCTTTTGTAACTAACCTTATATATTGACACAAGAAATGTGTTGAATTTAGACAAATGTAAAATCAGTCACACAAGAACACTCATCAGACCAGCTGAATCTGACTTTTTAAACATTACAATATGACATTCTTCACTGAACATTTAACAGGCCAACATCAACAGCTTTATCTATTGCTTTTAATAAGTGCAGTTGTTTTCGCTGAGCTGTTAAAGGCTTGTTTATCATTTATGCAATATGTTCAGAAGACCAGATGAGTATTTTTGTTAGGTATGGCTGGACTGATTTCTAGACTGATATCAGTATGGATTCTTTTCAAGACAATGCAGTAAGTAGCCAAGAGACATTTGTATGTGATTCCTAAAACAAAGATTGATTTGCATCTTTACGTAATACACAACTTTAGGTTGCTCAAGACGCAAGTGCTGCCGGTCAGTTTGAATGAAGAGTCTGCTACACTATTTGATGCCAAAAGAAACTGAATAGTAGCAAAACAAAGATATGTTAGATAATGGTTTATTTATGACCAACCCAATAATAAGCTGCAAGCTCTCTTGTGCAAAAAGTACCAAAAAAAAGTCAGCTACTCTTAAGGGCAAACTGTCTTTACTATATAGTTAAACTATTTAACAGTTGCCTTCAAACAACCCGGAAGGATTTTAAGTAGGGCACCTGCATTTACTATGATTTCATCATGACCCATTCGGCCATCATGACTCAAGGGTCAGACGAAAGACATTTAAAAGAGCCATAACAGACATGAGACCCCTCCAAAATATAAAGGCATTAAAAGGGGTCACGATGGCTAGCTTTTTTGCAAAGCCTCTGGTGACATCTTGCGGCTGGTTTTATAATTGCAGCGTGCCATGGAGATGGTTATGACACAAGAGAAATATCAATGTTTTAGAACAGGGCTTTTCAGTCTTTATGCCATGGATCCCTAAAGATGATCACCCTTGTTATGAAGAAACCAATCCTAAAATTTAAGGTATATTTTTTATAATAGAATACTCAAATCCTCATACAGTAACAAACTTTTAATTGTATTTTGTATATTTAAATTGACTAGTAATATTTTTATTTTAATCAAATTTAACATAGCATTTTTCACCACTAGACCAAAGTGTGAAAACCCCTGTAAGTAGATAAAACATGTGAAATTCCCTTAAGACATTGGAAGAACCACTTTTAGTTTTAGATTTGAGGGTTAACCTTTCTTGTGTCCCAAAAAAGTACATTAAGTGCACCTTCTACACAATTAAATACTATGAGCATAGTCACTGACCATTACATTTTTTTTTTTACTTTAAACCATTAAAAATGCCTATAAATCAATTTTAATCCCAACATGTAAACATTATGTAATATATTAAAGAATTTTGTAAATGACTCAAGAGATGACAGACAGCAAACTCAGGAATGCCAGAACTTTATTGAATGATTAAGATGAACAAAGGAAATGGTAATTGGTCTGATAATTTTCAAGACTTATATATTAAACTTAAGCATATTAATTGCCCCCACGGAGACGCAGAACAAGATGGAGGGTGGACTCCTTCTGGATGTTGTAGTCGGACAGCGTGCGTCCATCTTCCAGCTGTTTACCGGCGAAGATCAGACGCTGCTGGTCAGGAGGAATGCCTTCCTTGTCCTGGATCTTGGCCTTGACGTTCTCAATGGTGTCACTTGGTTCCACCTCAAGAGTGATGGTCTTGCCAGTCAAGGTCTTTACGAAGATCTGCATACCACCTCTGAGGCGGAGCACCAGATGAAGGGTGGACTCCTTCTGGATGTTGTAGTCGGACAGTGTGCGTCCATCTTCCAGCTGTTTTCCAGCGAAGATCAGACGCTGCTGGTCAGGAGGAATGCCTTCCTTGTCCTGGATCTTGGCCTTGACGTTCTCAATGGTGTCGCTGGGCTCAACCTCAAGAGTGATGGTCTTGCCAGTCAGGGTCTTTACGAAGATCTGCATACCACCTCTGAGGCGGAGCACAAGATGGAGGGTGGACTCTTTCTGGATGTTGTAGTCGGACAACGTGCGTCCATCTTCCAGCTGTTTACCGGCGAAGATCAGACGCTGCTGGTCAGGAGGAATGCCTTCCTTGTCCTGGATCTTGGCCTTGACGTTCTCAATGGTGTCACTTGGTTCCACCTCAAGAGTGATGGTCTTGCCAGTCAGGGTCTTTACGAAGATCTGCATACCACCTCTGAGGCGGAGCACAAGATGGAGGGTGGACTCTTTCTGGATGTTGTAGTCGGACAGTGTGCGTCCATCTTCCAACTGTTTGCCAGCGAAGATCAGACGCTGCTGGTCAGGAGGAATGCCTTCCTTGTCCTGGATCTTGGCCTTGACGTTCTCAATGGTGTCGCTGGGCTCAACCTCAAGAGTGATGGTCTTGCCAGTCAGGGTCTTTACGAAGATCTGCATACCACCTCTGAGGCGGAGCACAAGATGGAGGGTGGACTCTTTCTGGATGTTGTAGTCGGACAGTGTGCGTCCATCTTCCAACTGTTTGCCAGCGAAGATCAGACGCTGCTGGTCAGGAGGAATGCCTTCCTTGTCCTGGATCTTGGCCTTGACGTTCTCAATGGTGTCACTGGGCTCAACCTCAAGAGTGATGGTCTTGCCAGTCAGGGTCTTTACGAAGATCTGCATACCACCTCTGAGGCGGAGCACAAGATGGAGGGTGGACTCCTTCTGGATGTTGTAGTCGGACAGTGTGCGTCCATCTTCCAGCTGTTTGCCAGCGAAGATCAGACGCTGCTGGTCAGGAGGAATGCCTTCCTTGTCCTGGATCTTGGCCTTGACGTTCTCAATGGTGTCACTTGGTTCCACCTCAAGAGTGATGGTCTTGCCAGTCAGGGTCTTTACGAAGATCTGCATACCACCTCTGAGGCGGAGCACCAGATGAAGGGTGGACTCTTTCTGGATGTTGTAGTCGGACAGTGTGCGTCCATCTTCCAACTGTTTACCGGCGAAGATCAGACGCTGCTGGTCAGGAGGAATGCCTTCCTTGTCCTGGATCTTAGCCTTGACATTCTCAATGGTGTCGCTGGGCTCAACCTCAAGAGTGATGGTCTTGCCAGTCAGCGTCTTCACAAAGATCTGCATCTTTACGCTAGAAAGCAAACAAATGTAAATTAATTTCAGCATATATTGCATTAGTGAATGCCATGCACTTGTCAGTAAAAATAGTTGCTTGTCCGGACAAACAGGATTTTTGGTGCAAATAATTTATTGTGACGCAATATTCTGTGTTCTATCAGCTTCGAAATACAAAAATCTGCATTTGCGATCATTTACCCCCTTAATCTTGTAAAGACTATGCATCATTTAAAATTCTTAAATTTGACTAATAACTTCAATTAGAATAACAAGACACTATATGGCTGTTACCCATCAAATTAAATCACTTGCACTGAAAAATTACAACTGCATTAAATAAAATGTTATGAGATGGTTTTAAATATACAAATAAGTGTTGGGTGGGAGGGGGGATTTGACTTTTAAACATTAAATTAAACCGCCAGTAGGTCACAGTCAGTGACCTGAGAATTCATATTCTGAACTGTTTGAATGAGAAAGTCATTCAAACAATTCAGAATATGGCAGTGGTTTATGAATAGGTCACTGAATCTTTGACAACCAATTTGTTCAAAATGCAGAATCAATAAGTAATGAAACACAGATGAGTGTAGCTGTGAGATGAGCTAAGGTTCTGCGGTGATGTTTATTTTGATATTTTTGCTACTGAAATAGAACTCAATATTTAATTAATTTAAGTGACATTAATATTAAAGTACTTTATTGAACTGTTATATGAAATCAGTAATTGAAGACAGCAATCTTGGCTGTGTGATGTTGCCCAACTATCATGTTATAAATATATATTTTTTTTTTTCACAGTATATCGTTAGTAACTGAGTTTGTGCTGCGCTCATTGGTTTCATTTCTCCTTGAGAGGGCGCGCGCCTCAACAACTCAACATTATGTTACCGTCAGTACGTACATTATATATATTATCCACCATTAATTGGCTCTTACACTAAACCTAATAAAATCAGAACCATTCTCGCGTTTCGGTGATGCCCTAGTTATGTTGTTATTGACGTTTGAATCAGGCTAACTCTTTCACTCAACCCTTCAAAAAAAATAAATCTAACTTGTCGTGGACAAGCGTTAATGTGGAGCACTGAAAATCCTGACATTTAGGATCGTTAGACAAGCCCAGAATTCTCTAGAAGGTTACTCATAATAAAAGAAACAAACAAGGTAGGTGTGTTCACAGCCCTACTGCTGACACAGCTGCGAGTCAGGTTTAACAAATGGGCGATTGAAAACAAAATGGCGACATTAACAGAAAATGGCCAGAATAAATAAGTAGATTACAGAAACATACATATTAATACGAGCTATAATTCGATGGGAGAAATAGTTTAATAACGTGTCGACGACTGACAAACGTTTTAAACGCAGATGAATTCAGATATTCGATGACCTCACCGCCCTATTTTGCGGCCTAATTCGCCGCCAATACTGAATGCGAACAAAATATACATAATCCATCGACGAACATCATTTAAACACTTAACCACATTGAATAACAAAAAAAAAAGGAAACTAAATCACAAAGAACATACAAATTTGGTCCTGAGAAACCACCAGGCCGGCTAGCATAAAAGCTACCGCGTTAGCTTTTCCGAAAATATCCGTATATATATTCGACAAAGACCTCAAATCAAAACAAAATTCTGTTGTTTTTAAGCAGTGATATACCTGGCGTCGTTTGCGTATATTTTACTTAATACTTACAAACAAATGTTCTTTTCTTGAGGAGCACGGAGTTTATGAGTCTCTTTCCTTTCGTCACAGGAGCGAATCTAACTGTTCAAAACAAAAGATCCGGGTTTTTATACACAACGCGCTGTATCCTTCCGCCGCTACGCCCAGCGCACTATTTAAAAAACTGCAGCTATTAAATTTGAAAACTTGGTTTTCTGGGAATCAATAACATATGTGTTATGCTGAACATATACCAATATGCATTTTATACATTAGTTTTGTGGACGTAAAACAGATCTGTTCATTTGTTGTGATCGTGGGGGTTGGGGGACCGGCGGAGTGATATGATTTTCTGCACACGGTTGGCCTTGATCAAATGTTTTGAGATCGAGATAATGTCACATATAGGCTTCAAAATAACACATTGCTCGATTTCTATGAAATATTTTTATTGAAACAATGCACTTTTACAAACACTGAGGTAAATAGGTTCATTTTGGCAATGGCTCCATTTAATAATATCTAGGTCAAGAAAATGAACGCTGGCACATAGCAACAGCATTCAGTGCGTCACCAAGCGCAACGTCACGTTTTTCTCATTTCCCAAAACAAGACACAAAATTGCAGTGTTTGTGAAGAGTGATGGTTGGCTTCCATCGATTAATACTCTTCCGAGAACATCAGGAAGTAAATATACCGTGCAGTATTAATGTTCTTTTTTAAGACTTACATCAGTAAATTGCATTACAACATGTGGTACTTATTAAGATTTAGTCACTTGATTCTCTTAATGATTCTGGTGATTTCAAAATAAGGCAGTTCAGGTGACACAGGGATATAACCACAGTTATTGCATTATAATGTTATTGCTCATCAGGTTGCTCTCTATCATGTGAAAGGCCTCCAAGGTGTATGGCACAAAATGGTCAAGTTATCCAAAGCTGAACACAAGAACATATTGCAATCAATGCAGAACTCTGTTCAGTTTCTTCCTCCTTTAGAATTTATCTTTGGAGATACCTGTCAAAAGAAAGAAACGTTTTAAAAATGAGCATGGTTAATGCAAAACAACTAAAGACAGTGGCCTATAATCATAATATATAGGCTAGTTACACAGTGCCCACAGAAAGTATTGGGACATATAGGCCTAATATAATTGCTTTAGACAACAAAACACCAAATCAAGTGGCATCTGCACATAAGCGATGCTAGAAATTTTCTACAACTAACTTCTGCCAGTTTTGCAATGACTTTATATCAACTAAAACCAATTAAACCTAGTAGCATAACCACACATGTAGTTCACCTTAACTGTTCTACTAACTTTTGACAGAAAGTGTCCAAAAGCATATACAATTTTTTTTTATTTCAAACCTAACAAACATATTTATTTCAACAGTTTAGCCTGAAATGTGTGCTTGTGTGCTTTCTTTCAAATAAATGACACTTGCTTTAATGTTTGTCATCCGACTTAATGACATTCAGACATTTTGTGTTTCAAAAATAGTTTTTGGGGCCAAAGTATGTTAAACAATCAAAAGCATGCACTTACTTGTGCCCATCTTTTCAGGCTTCTAGGAGTTTTAAAATCTCCTCTCAATACCTAAGAAAAAACATGGAAAAAATGGAAATGACTTTATTACATTTACAAAAAACTACACTTCAAAAAGGGTTTTTCTCTCTCTCGCAGTGATGCCATAGAAGAATAATTTTTGTTCCTGGAAGAACCTTTTAGTTTTTAAAATAACCTTTTTTTTTTCTTAGAGTAAAAGACATTTTAAAAATCTAAAGAACCATTTTCCACTAAAAATAACCTTTTGTGTCATGGCTGTTCTTCATGGAACCAGATGCTGTTACATCGTTAAATGATGATCGTAAACTGCTTGAGTGATGACACTGACACAAGCATTTTCACATGGCAGCTTTACTGTCTCGTTCACTATGTATACAGGAGACACACTGAGTTGTTCTGTGCATGTACAATACAACAGGGAACCAGTACGGAGTGTCGTAAGGACAAAACATGCAACTCTTAGAATGCAATACACAACAAATGTCAATAAGAACCAGTGTTGGGTAGCTAACTACAAGCAGCGACGCTGCTAACGTAACTAGATTTTTCAGTAGTTTGACAGCAGCTCATTTACTTTTAAAACAGTGTAGCTTTTCCAGCAGCTAACTACTTTTTACAGCAAGTATGTAGTGCGAAAAAAAGCTATGTTTTACATTTTGACGAGCCTGCAAAGCATTGAAGTGTCATCGTCTTATAAGATCAGAACATTTTTGCAAACTAAAATTGTGCACATTATCGGTTCACTGAGAAGAGATCGTCTGATGATTATGTAAAGGACATGCAGTTGAGATTTCATATGAATCGACCTATGAAGGTGTGGAATAAATGTAATATGTTCTATATGTTTGCATTTTCTTATATTCATAGAATCTTAGAAACATGATGGTAATTAGATTAAGATACTAAAATGCACGAGGACTGCATTCTCTGCTACATTGATAGAACAAAGAACTGTTATTAACACTTATGAATGTATGATCTTGTATACGTGGCTTGACAAAAAGTAATGTGTGACTAATGTGTGACCGAGACACAGGGCCTCCACTCAAGGGTATAGCATATGATAAACAAGGCTAAACAATGTGTTAGTTATGGCTGAGTCATATCTTCATTTAGCCTATAGAAATAACCTTGGGGGAGTCAGGACTATAAAGACGGAAGGATGCCCTCCTCTCATTGTCGCACTCTGCAGCCACTCTGTATGACTGTATGATTGCTGACCTTTCCTGGCAAGGGAATAATCTTCAAAGACAATTGTTACAGGTTTGTCTCTTATTCAGTAATAGAAAATTGTTTTGCCACCACAAAGGTTACACTGTTGTATATACAGTAATTTATGCAAGCCAAAGATTAAACCGTGTCTGTGTCGAAGACTTCAAGCACATACTGGTGAATAATAGCCTTTTTAAATTGATTAATTGTCCTGCTTTATTGCATTCTATATCAAATGTCTATTTCCGATGTTATGATGACCCATCATAGTTTAATCTGTCCCGCCACAATTTTTGTAATCAACCCAAAAGATCACCAATGTCGTGTTTTGCACCATTGCTTTGGCAAAGTATCTGTCAACCGAAAAGAAACTCAAAACACTTATAGTGTAGCAACTCTGATCTTTGAGTTTCACTGAATTAACTGAAATGCACATATTCTGTGTTATTTGCACATACCCTTTGAGTATTGTTGATCACTTCGGGATCTGGAGGGCCATAGTCTGGGGGATTGGCGTTGGGGTTGTAGCCCAGTTTACGGAGCATTGGAGCGATGTTCTCCATGTCCACCTGGACTTCTGCTGGGATGTGGCCAACCCATCGTGTGAGAGCTTCCAGGTTAACTGGTTTGATCACCTGATCCGTGGAGCGTTCGGTTCTTAAAAACATAGCGAGAAGTGAGTATTGACAAGAAACAGAAGAAGGCCGAAAAAACAGGAATAGGCAACGTCGGTCCTGGAGTGCCGCCGTCCTACAGAGTTTAGCTCCTCCAAGCCTTATCAAACACACCTGAACAAGCTAATCACTAAGGGTACGTTTACACGACAACGATATGCTTAAAACTGAGAAGTTTTTCCTTTGAGTTTTCCATTTACAGACGAAACCATTGTCAAAACGATCCCCATTCACACAGATCCGCGTAATCCACGACTAAAAGCGCTGTATTTGCTGCCAGGCCATTAGATGGCGATGAAACACTATATACTGACACGTAATAATATGCATTTGCATGACGTCATCATCTTCAGAGATTCGCGTTTTTGTTCTTAACACGGAGACCGTTTTCAAAAACGTCCACTTTGAAACCCGTTTTCAAAAGTTTGCGTTTTCAGGCACCCAAAACGCTGTTGTCGTGTGAATGCACGGCTAAAACGCATAAAAAGTGGTGTCGTGTAAACAGTCTCTAAGGCTGTGTCCGAAATCTCCCACTATACCCATGGGCACTATTTGCGAGGACAGCCATTTGTAGTGGAAACCATGTACAACTGATGTACGCTCAACAGCAAGAGAATACCCATAATGCACTGTGATGTTCACATCAAATGAATTCCCGCATCTCGCCAGTAGATGGCACCGCAGCTGAATAATCCATCCATTTTCCAAACCGCAGGTCCAATGTGGGTACAGCGTAATATCATACAGGTATAAATTCCTTTTTAATTGATTATTAAATTGTTTAATTAAGGTTTATACATGCTATTTTCCATGACAGAGTTGAAGATAAATCTTTTCATTACTACTGGAGCTGCCAGTTTGCTGAGTTTCAAATGATTATTAAACCACATGCACAATCTATGCAAAAGCAGCAGCCGAAAAATTTCACTCACTCGTTTTCATTCACTCCTTCAAGTGGACTATATTAGTGGACGTATAGGGAATAGTAATTCAGGGTATAGGGGACTATTTCGAACACAGCCAAAGGCTACAGGCAGGTGAGTTTTTTTTTCAGGGTTGGAGCTAAACTCTGCAAGACAGCGGCACTCCAGGACCAATGGTACCTATCCTTGGCCTAAAACATGAAATGTAATTTCACCCTACCGAGATAGTGATACCCCTCCTGGCCGCCCGATGGCCTCCTCATGGTGAAGCACCCCTTCATGCCACGGGGTTTTGAGAAAATGGAGCACACGCTGCATGGTGGCTCGTGGCTGCAGCACCAGATCCTCGTAGCGGACTGCCATACACCGCCTTTGGCCTACAGCCATACACTGGGAGAGCATCACTTCAATTGCATTGCTCCATTTAGTCAGACAGTCCCTGTAGCTGGACAGGTTGAAGCCAGAGATAGTCACTCGTCTGGAGATCATAGAGTGAACTGATGCTCGACCATCTCTGAGCATTAGCAGGAATTTCGAGCTGAAAGGACAGATAAAATGCCATGAAAAAGATGAGAAATTGAAAGGATTTTTCTGCCATTTGAACAACAACAAAAGCAAAGCAATGATTTTAGACATTTGTCTATTTGAATATATTGACACAGAATTTCATCTCAGCACTTTTGATGAATGGCTATGCTATTTATTTTATATATATATTTACGCTATCAACATTTGTGAGATTTAGTCAGTCAAAACAGTTTTGAGTTAAATTGATTTTGTCTCTGGAAAATTGTGATCTAGGATTATGTATGTAGGATTATTGTATTGTTAATTGATTAATTAATGGGGTTATTATTCAGTATTTCCATGTATTAGATGTGCATATAAGACATCTTTGCTTTCATTATAATCTATAGGTTACTTGAGTGAAATCGTTCAATTTGCATTCATAGTGTTGCTATTATGTAATTTCTTCAATTAAAATATGGCCAATTAATTATGTAAATACCTTTCAGATGAATCTCTTTTACTGGGATTCTCATCAGTTATTCAATTATTCAACTAAATTGTCAAAATGTAATTTTAAATAGAATAGTTGATTTAGTAATAATATAGCCTATATATGTAGTGGGGTAAGATGGCCTCTTTGAATCATTTTACGTTTTGTTCTATAACATCTAAATTAGCAAAGGTTTCTATTTATTTCCTATAATAACACATTGGCTGATGCATCATCATCCTGCACATGCTAAACTTGTTTAGCATCTAAATATGTTACAATTTAAAAGTAAATGCACATTGTTCTTAAGGGGGCATCTTCTCGCATGTAACCCTAATATAGTCCAGTGATGAAGCTGATCATTACACCAGTCTTTAGTGTCACATGACCCTTCAAAAATCATTCTAATATGATGATTTGCTGCTCGAGAAACATTTCTTATTATAATCAATGGTGAAAGCCGTTGTGCTGCTTACCACAATATTTTTGGTGGATTCTTTGATGAACAGAAACTTAAAAAGAACAGCATTTACTTGAAATAATTATATATATTTTGGTTATAATGTGAAAGCCTTGACTGTCACTTTTGCTCAATTTAATGCATCACTGCTAATATATATATATATATATATATATATATATATATATATATATATATATATATATTATATATATATATATATATATATATATATTTTTTTTTTTTACCATATTAACCCCAAACTCTTGAATGGTGGTGTAATACAAAATATGCTTTTTATGTTGATTTAATCTTATCAAGCAAAATAAAATTAATAACTAATGCAAATGTCTTTGAGTAGAACTTTTTAATTAGCATAAAATAAAATAAATAAAATAATCCTCTAATCTTACTTGGGGAAAATGTTTGACAGATAAACTGCACTCTTCAGTGTAAAGGGGTCTTTATTGCACAGCACTCGTGCAGGTTCTCCGTGACGCGCGATGACCTCCAGGAGGAAGGCAGAGGTTGCAGCGTCCAGCATCTCCTGACTGACTCCCTCGTCCTCCAGAGCCCAGCGTTCCCCAGAGTCATGCCTTCCCCATGCCTGCCGCAGGGCCAGCATCCTGGGGATCACCCGCGTCTCCTCCCCGCAGCGGATGTCAGGGTGGGCGTCGAGCATGACACGCATCAGAGTGGTCCCTGATCGTGGAACACCACCCACAAACACCATTGGAGTGTTCTGATTATACCGATACTGTGTCTGGTTCCAGTTTCGAAACCCTATAGACACCATGTGAGTCCTGGGAAGCTCTCCGTGGCATGCCAGCACTCGATATAGAGTCCTAGTAAGAGTCCACGCTCCGATCACGGTTAGCAGGAGTACAACTGTCCGTTTGACTGACAACCGCATCACTCTGAGACATTGCAAGAGGAAAACATTTTTTAGTTTAAACACCGGGTTGACTGCACTTCCTCTGTTGGCTACTTCTGCAAATATTGTGTTGTTAACTGCGAGGTTACAGGAACTATGAGTGTCATTTATTAGATCTTATCTATGAATCACACGACATTCTTAAAAAATGACTTTTTTACATATTAAAAAAAAAAGTGAAAGTGGTTTATGAAACATGCGTGATATACACAGGAAATATGGAGCTGAAAAAAGATAATGCACTTATAAAGTGACATGATACGAGATGCATTAAACACGATACGCACAAGTCATTAAAGAAACTATTAACTCACCTTCACAAGAAAAACAATGAACATCGCATGATCTCCATGCGCTGAAGTGAAGGCAAATGGGCAGAATGCACAAAGAGGAAGTGAACGCAGTTTAGAAATAGGTTATCAGTCGAGATCTTTCCTGACAGCCACAAACAGTTCTCCTCTACCAAAGAACTTGCGTTGATGTCTTTTCCTGTGTCTCTAAACCTCAAAGGTGCTCAATCTGTGCTGAATGATAAAACGTGCAAATTTGATTGGAATGCATTCATTTAACACTTTCAAAAAACATTTAAAGGAAATGGGTGAAGTGAGAAATGAGAAAAGGTGTGAAACTTTGACTAGTAAATGTGGCATTTGCATGTAAGTAGGAGGCTGGATGTTTCCACTGCATTAGTGCTGACATCCCTTGCGAAAAAGAAGTTTATTCAAGTGTGCTATTAGTTCTTTTAAACTTAAAATAAGAAAGTATACTTTCAGTCTACTTTTTTTGTACTTCTCAGAAATATACTTCAAATTCCACTTAAGGATGCTGGACTTATACTGACAGAAAAGTCTAAGTGTATTTGGCATATATTGATCGAGATATAGGCCTACTTAAAAGTATAATTAAGTATTCTAAGTATACTTGGCTTGTACTTGTGTTTACTATTTTGATTGAGTAGCTTATTAATTTTTTTTTTTTTTTTTTACATAATATTACACACTGTCTTATAAACTAACATGTTCAATAGTAACAAGCTTTCGGGTGGAACAGCTTATAGAGTAAATAAAATAAGTATGGAACTGAACCTGATCTTGTACACAGCGATAATAATTCCCTTACGAAAAATAAGTTTATTCAAGTTGTCTATTAGTATACTTCTTTTCAACTAAAAAGAAGAAAGCATACTTTCAGTCTACATTTTATATACTTCTCAAAAATGTACTTAATGTACTTCTCAGAAATGTACTTAATTACACTTAAGTGTACTTGACTTACACTGAGAGAAAAGTCCAAGAATATTTGGCCTATACTTGTACTCAATCTTTTGATTGAGATATACTTAAAAGTTTAATTATTCAAAGTATACTTGGCTTGTAGTTGTGTTAACTCTTTTGATCGAGTAGCCTATTAAATATACTTTTTTTTTTACATAGTTTTTCATATACAGTCATATACAGTCTTATGAAACATTGTTTGAAAATATTGATTAAAATATTGATATAAAACAGATATGTTTTCTAATTCTGCGTATCTTAATTTTTAATTTATCTTAAAAATAAGATTAATCTTAATTTTTGTGTAGGCTAGTCCACTGGTAGTGTACATAGGAATTTACTTTAATTCTACTTTACTCTTTCCCCGCTTTTTGACTGAATTTTCCAGCTATCCATGTTTTCACTGTTATACGGTAGGGGGCGCTATGACACATCTGGTACAGAATCTCCGGATCAAAACACAGGAGAAGAAGAAGCTGACACAAATGATAGAAGATTGCTCACTCAAATGTAAAATAATGTGATCATCAAACATTAAACAGATTGTAAATTAAAACTGCTTAATGTTTCCAAATTAAATGAAGCGTAACCCATGAAGAGAAAACGACAGTGAAGCTTTGGGGGTGTAGGACTCGATCTCCATCTGTGATCAAGGCGTAGTCTTTGACAAAAATGTGATTTTCTCATCTTTTTTGTTTAAAATGTTGCCTTTATTTATGAAACTTACCAACATTCAAGTGTTGATAAAAAAGGATGCATGAAGCTAATAAAATGTTTTTCAAATTAAAGTACAGTTAAAGGTATTTTTCAAGTATAAAAAATAACATTTGAACATAGTAGTATAGGCCTACTACTGCAAGTGCAAAAATTATATATAAATAGTAAGCTATAAGTATAATGTTAAGTTCACTTAAAGAAAACTTGTAGTATAAAACTACTAAACTAGTAGTTTACTCAGAGTATACTTCAAAGTTGCTACAAGTATTAAAATAGTAAACTACTAGTATACCCATAAGTTCACTTGCAGTACAAGTGAGAAACGTAATTATGAACTAGTTGTGCACTTAAAGTTTACTACTGTTACACTTATAGTATACTTAAACATATACTTTTATATACTAAAAGTGGGCCAATTTAGTCCCAAGCGGTATTAAAATAGTACACTTACAAGTTTACTACTAGTACATATTGACATTAGTATACTTACTACATAATTTATACTTAAAAATATACTTGAACATTACTTAAAATATACTTCATAAAATGAACTTGAAGTATACTTCTTTTTCGTAAGGGATACCCAGAAGGAAGATGTTATTGACTGCAAATTGCTTTTTTAATAGTTCATTCATGTATCTCAGAAGATTCCTCAGCAAATCTAGACACAAATACTGACATACAGTAAACATTTAGAGCTATAAAATTAGTGTAGAAGTATTCGATTGAATGATTATTTTGAGTCATTTACTGCAATCTACTGCTGTCACATTCACTGTTGTTCGGCAAATTTTTGCAGTCAATTCAATATAAATCCACACAAATGAGAATTTGGCATGAAAGCGAAAGATTTCACATAATATATGTGTGTGTACTGTGTATAATTATTTTGTATATATAAATACACACACATGCATGTACATAATTAAGAAATATTTGCATGTTTATTCTGTTTATATATATAATTTATATATATATTATATATATATAAATAAATAAAAATTCTTAAATATATACATGCATGTGTGTGTATTTATATATACAAAATAATGATACACTGTACACACACATACAAACACAAACTTTTATTTTGGATGCGATTAATCGCAATTAATCTTTTCACAGCCTATATTTTAAGTTTATTGCAAAATATGGATATACAATATTGTGAGAGCTTAGAGATAGACTCGATTACGACTTCATGGGAGTGGGCGGAGCTAAAAAGCTATTTTGGAGCAAGTTGCTTTTTTCGACTCACTGATTGATGGAATTATCAGTACGGCATCATGGGTAATGTTGTGTTTCACTAGGAATTCTGCTGATAAATGCAGTTATTTTTGAAAAATAAGCTGAAATAACATGGGCTGACAAAATCAACTTCCCTATGGGAAAATTGAATGGAGTTTTTACTTCCGGAACCTGACTGTTGCACTCTATAGACAATGGACCTTTATATTCCCCAAAATGTCATTAATGTGACTGTAATGAGCAAGTTTGAGACTTGACTTTTCTTAGGAGAAACATCTGAAATGCATGAGACTTATTAAAGAGATTTAATTTCTGTCCAATGGGCAGATTTTGTGAGATTTGTAATCAGTGGAGCATAAATGCCCTATTTCTGTCAGATCTCTTTTAAAATAAAAGCCTTTAATAAAATCAGGACACTTCAGGGTTAAAAAAGATTTAAATGAATTTATTTTTCACATTTCTTTAGAGAAATCAGTTACATTTTTTTCTTGATCTCCAAAAATGAAGTATTCATTAAACAGCAGAGAACATTTCACATATATACTTCAAAATAAATACATCATCTGGTCTCTGCTGCAGTAGGACGTCACTTGCAGGGGGAAAAAATACTACTTTAAAACCTGCACTACAAACTGCTCTAAGTACAAAGACTTAAAAATGACAGCAGGCAGGACGGGCCACAGACAGACAGACACAGGACGGCGCCACCACGACCCCTTTATATCGGAGCACATACCTCAGGGTTAGACTGTCTCATAAGTTACAGAATTGAGGCGAAAGAACACTGTGCAAACCCATCACTTGTTTTTTTCCACTCACTTGTCATGTCACACACGCACACACACACACACACGCACACGCGTGCACACACACACACACGCGTACGTACACACACACACACACACACACACACACACACACACACACACACACACACACGCGAGCGCACACACACACATGCGCGCACACACACACATGCGCGCACACACACACACGTTTGTGAATGGCAGAATGAAAGCCTCCGTCTGTGAGTGCATACGTGTTTAGTCACATGTAGTAAAACCACAGCAACGTCTACAGGGCGAACGATCTCTGCACCGATACTTCCTGTTTCACAGACCCTTTCCCTTCACTTCCCTCTCTCTCTCTCTCTCTCTCTTTCTCTCTTGGCTGATGAGTGCCCTTTCCTTTGGAGGTTGGGGAGATGGGGAGAGTGGAATTGTCAGGATATATTTACATCACTTCCTCTAAGAGCTGGAGCAGTACGGGACGTGTCTGTGGGCCTCTTCATATGGACACCTCATATTCTCTCGTGTCCTGTAGAAAATAAACACAAGAGATGCTGTGAGAATTACCATGTTTGATCATGTAAAAAACTCATTGCCCCCACAGGTGATGTTTTTCTCCTAGGTGATTTCCTGGCTCTTGTTATGTGGTTCAGGGTGGCTGATTAGGCTATTGCTAGGGTTTTCTGGGAGTTGCTAAGTGGTTTGTCAGATGTTTTGGAGGATTGCCAATACTTATGCGGTTGCTAGAGCGCTCTGGGAAGTTGGCAGGGCAGTGCTATGTGGTTCCTTCAGGGTTTTAGATGGTTGCTAGGGAGTTGCTAGGTGGTTGCAAGGGTTTTCTGGGAGTTGCTAAGTGGTTTGTCAGATGTTTTGGATGATTGCCAATACTTATGCGGTTGCTAGGGTGCTCTGGGAAGTTGCCAGGGCAGTGCTATGTGGTTCCTACAGGGTTTTAGATGGTTGCTAGGGAGTTGCTAGGTGGTTGCAAGGGTTTTCTGGGAGTTGCTAAGTGGTTTGTCAGATGTTTTGGATGATTGCCAATACTTATGCGGTTGCTAGGGTGCTCTGGGAAGTTGCCAGGGAAGTGCTATGTGGATCCTAAGCGGTTCTAGATGGTTGCTAGGTGGTTGCTATGGTTTTCTGGGAGTTGCTAAGTGGTTTCTCAGATGTTTTGGATGATTGCCAAGACTTATGCGGTTGCTATGATGCTCTGGGAGGTTGCCAGGCCAGTGCTATATGGTTCCTACAGGGTTCTAGATGGTTGCTAGGGAGTTGCTAGGGTTTTCTGGGAGTTGCTAAGTGGTTTCTCAGATGTTTGGATGATTACCAAGACCTATGCGTTTGGTAAGGTGCTCTGGGAAGTTGCCAGGGAAGTGTTATGTGGTTCCTAAGCAGTTGTAGGTGATTGCTAGGGAGTTGCTAGGTGGTTTGGATGATTGCCAAGACCTATGCGGTTGCTAGGGTGTTCTGGGAAGTTGCCAGGGCAGTGCTATATGGTTCCTACAGGGTTCTAGATGGTTGCTATGGAGTTTCTAGCTGGTTGCTATGGGTTTCTGTGAGTTGTTAAGTGGTTTCTCAAAAGTAGTTCTGGGCGCTTAGGCAGTTGTTAAAATGTTTGGGCTGATTGCCAGGCTGATTAAGCATTTGCTAGGGTGCTCTGGGAGGTTTCCAAGGTGGTGATATGTTCCTATGGAGTTGCTAAGTGGTTGGTTGTTCAGGTGTTTTGGATGATTGCCAGGACTAGTGTTCTCTGGGAGGTTTTATGTGTTCTATGTGATTGCCAAGGCTTTGTTATGCGGTTGCTAAAACTCTCACCCCTCCAGTCTCGTAGAGGGGGTTGTCAAACTCAGTTTCCACGGTGATTTGGCTGTAGGGATGCGGATACATCAGAGGAAGTCTCAGGTTTGAATGATAACGGCACCTGAGGAACACAGCAGCACATGTTCTCTCGTTTCAGCAATGGACAATCATGGTGTCTGTTTTCCCACCCACACATATCATTACACTTCAAGCTATTAAATGCTTTATGAAGAAACCAATCTCATTTCACAACATTATTAGTACAAGCAGCTTTGAGCAGTCTATTAAATGAGCAACAGAACATGTGTAAGTGCTCATGAACACTGGCAGCTCTTTATTGTAGCACAACAGACGGGTTACGGAAGTAAAAACTCTATTCATTTTCTCCATAAGGAAAATTAATTTTGAACGATAACTTATAAACCTCTAAAGACAGGCCTACTGTGTTTATTTACTTCTGTTGAAGCCGTCAGTTCACGATACTTCAGCTTATTTTTTTAAATAATTGTGTTTAACAGTGGAATTCCTGGTGAAAAACTACATTACCCATGATGCTGTACAGAAAATTCCACCAATCAGAGTCAGTCTTGTCTTGTGTTGTCAAAGTCTTGTATTGTCTTTTTGTCCAATTTTCAAAAATGTTTTTGCTTCAAATCAAAGTTTGTAGTGTTATGATTCACCTTGTAGCTGATTGGCTTAGTTCATGGCTTGTAACTAGGGATGCACGATATATATCGGCCACCATATCGGTATCGGCCGATATATGTTCACTTTAATGTTAACGTTATCGGCCCAATAAGAATATTTAGCCGATATATAAAAGCCGATAAATAATGGATTATTTCCTTCAGCTGAGACACTTCAGATGCGTACTGTTCGCCATGATGGTTTTGAATTGCTTGAAATATGATTGGAAAATACAGTTAAGTGCAACATGCGCAGAGCAAGTCTGTCACAAAGGCTATATATAAAATTATAATTGTGTGCTTGGGATATGACTTTTAATGGTGAGACTTTTGTTTTTGTAATCAGGCTCTCAAAAATGATATAACATTTTTTATTAATATTTATCGGCCAATATATCGGTTATCGGCTTTCAAATATAAAGAATTATCGGTATCGGACAAAATTTTCATATCACTGCATCCCTACTTTTAACTCTTTAATAATGACTATTTTAAAATCCTCATGGGAAAAATTTATGAAAAAATACTTCCAGAACCAGCGCTGCTGAAAAAGGGTGCAGGCGCTAATGCACTCTATTAGTAATACTAACACTTTACACAGAATATTGCTCACCTTGTGACATAGATGTAGGCCCCTCCCAGTAAAACAGACACTAGCAACACTAGTATAAATATTGCTAGAGCCATACTTCCCCCGTCGAAAGAAGAGTCTGCAGCAGCTTCAGCCACTAGACAAGATACAAAGATGAAATACATTAAGAATTCATTTTCGCCTGCTTTACCCACAACAACAACCATCAAAACTTTATAAAATCTCTCTGATAACAAGGGTTACAATCTATAAAATTCAAACCTTTGCTTACATTAGTACATTAAACAATAAAACTTACCCTCTAGTGCATGATTGCCAGAACATTCATGATTGACTGAAAATATTAGGGGAAAATAATATATATTTCAGCTTTTAATATATGATATAATAATATAATAAAACAATAACAATGAACATTAAAAAAAATTGTTTTTGTTTTTATGTAGAATTCACATCACAGATATTTACATATTTTATTTGAATATTCATTAAATATCTGTTATGCAGCTTCATTAGGGTAGTTATAAATAGAAAACAAAATGCAATTGTTGGGATCAACATTCTTTTTTGAAATGTAAAAAAATTATATTCATATTTTTTATAATAAAAAAGGCGTGAGGGATAAACCCCTGCACATTTATATACATACAAATTCTCTGTAAATATCTTTCCTTACCTCTGCAAAGAGGTAATGGACCACTCCAAAACGAGGGATTTCCCAGAATGCACTTGATGGCAATCTCACCAATGAGCTCATAGCCTTGGTAGCACATGAAGGTTAGAGACTCTCCCGGTAGGTAAAGCCTTTTAGACAATATCTGGTAGCCATTGTCAGGAAGGCCGGGATTCTCACAGGACACGGACTCTTCCGCTATTATACAGTGTAAGAAATAAAATCAGGAATAATTGAGGGATTAAAAGGGGATTTAAATATAAAATACAGAAATTGTGACAAAACATTTGTGGGAACTCACAAACGCAATGTGGCAAGCGAGACGTCCAAACAGGGGTGCCGGGTTCTCGACCATAGCAAGTGAGTGTGGCGCCGCCCTGCAGGATAAATCCGGGAACGCAGCTGTACTGGATAGTGGTGCCAACCAAGAGTTTGGGATCAGACAGAGTGCGTGTGGAGTGCTCCACGTGTCCAGGGTCTGTGCAGTACATAACTATTGAGGGGAAGGGAGGAAAAAGAGACAAAGCTGAGAAGGATGACATTTGAATCTGCTGAAAGTAAAAGTTCTTCAGACTCCAATTAGCAAAGACACCCAACTATGCTTGACTCACTCTTCTCACAGAACGGAGGCTGGGTGTTCCAGCTCAGGTCCACCTGACAGGTCAGGGTTTCACTGCCCACGAGGTCGTACCCCGGGTCGCACTGATATGTGATGCGAGCTCCGCGCACCAGCGCTGCATGAGACGTGGTCTTCCAGCCGTTCTGGATCTCAGGTAGATCTGGACACGAGTCATTGCGTGATACCTCTGGAAAACAGGGGTAAAATGATTGAACTTCACACATAAGTTTTGTGCATAATTTGTTTATTGACATAATTATATATATTAGTGCTTTAAAATCGATTTGTAAGTTTGTAAGTATACTGAATAATATATATATATATATATATATATATATATATATATATATATATATATATATATATATATATATGTATATATGTGTGTGTGTGTACATGTGCATAAGAATACGTATATGCTTGTTCAGTACTACGGAAGCGTGTTTCCGCCACAAAAAATAAAAATAATATCGCAACTTATCTCACAATTCAGACTTTATAACTTGGAATTAGAAGTTTATATCCCACAATTCTGAGAGAAAAGACAGAATTACGAATTATAAACTTTTTAAATAAAGTCTAAATTGCGAGATATAGACTTGGAATTACAGAGAGAAAAAGTCTGAATTGTGAGATCACCTTTTTAATTTTTCATTCCAATGAAGCTTTAGTACAGTATCTATACACATTAGATTTGCCTTAAAGGGATACTCCACCGTTTTTTCATATTAAACTATGTTATTCCCTTAACTAAGACGAGTTGATGCATACCTCTCTCGTCTCAGTGCGTGCACTCAATCGCTCTGGCGCGCGGCGACACTTTGATAGCACTTAGCTTAGCCCAGTTCATTCATTAGGGACCAAACAGAGATGAAGTTAGAAGCGACCAAACACCTCCACGTTTTCCCTATTTAAATACAGTTACACGAGTAGTTACACGACCAAGTATGGTGACACAAAATAAAACGTGGCACTTTTCTAAGCGGGTAAAAAGGATAACTATAATGTATGGCGGAATAGCACTTGAAGTTGGAAGCACTTCGACTCGACGCAGTAAAAAGTCACTCCTGAAAAATCCTCTTCCTCTCACTTCTGTCATTAGAAATCAACGTGGAATTTCCCCAATAGGGAAAACGTGGAGGTGTTTGGTCGCTTCTAACTTCATCTCTGTTTGGTTCCTAATGAATGAACTGGGCTAAGCTAAGTGCTATCAAAGTGTCGCCGCGCGCCAGAGCGATTGAGTGCACGCACTGAGACGAGAGAGGTATGTATCAACTCGTCTTAGTTAAGGGAATAACATAGTTTAATATGAAAAAGCGGTGGAGTATCCCTTTAAGAGATGTGCTATTCTACATAGATTAAAGGAGGGATCTGAGTCATAGAGACCAGAATATCACTTGAGGGTGGATTTTATTGACCTAGGCCAGTAAGTAACCACTTAGCAAACACCAAGAACACTCTGGTGACCACACAGCAAAGCGCTAACAGCTAACAACCACCCGCAACACCCTAGCATCTCGGAGGGTCTTATGCACCACTCACTCACTCATTTTTAGGAAATGAAAACTCTAGTTTTTATATTATTTTTAGCCTTTTGAGAATCAAAGAGGCAACTCGAAACCTACACGAACGTGTTGGCTTGGTGTGTAGGAGCATGTGCGCTAACCACTAGGTCAGAGCTCTGACAGCTTTATTCATAAGATTTCAGATCTTGTAGCTGGCAAAATAATTATAAATAAATATAAAAGGTCTGAGAAAATGCATTTTTTATTTAAAAGACAATCAAAACTGTTTTTCAACAGATCAATTATTCTTAGCATGGCCGGATGTTCGTGTATGATGTTAGCGCAGTGCTAATGGGGTTTCCTTTAGATTCCACATTCAATCAGTTCATGAGCGGATTGATCATGAGCACTTGGCAGTCATTGTGAATTCATAGGGCTTCGGTGACCTTTATTTTCCTGGGAACTTTATCCTCTACCATTATACGAACATAAATCTCTGTCTCTTTAGTTCAAGCCATTACTGGAGATTACATGCAAACATGCTGTGTGTGTGTGTGTGTGTGTGTGTGTGTGTGTGTTTCCTATGGGAGAGGATAGAGACAAAACTAAATGTGAATGAATGAGGGCAGCCAGGAAAGAAGGAGGAGAAGAGGACGATGGGAGATGAATAGTTGTGCCTGAGTGGAAAAAAGCATTGACTAAAATGCATGCAGACCACTTGAGAACATAATGGATCGGTTGAAGTAATTTGAAAAGAAAGAGTTGCATTGAGACTCTCTGTGAGTTCGTGACACTCATACCAGACTGAACGTTTGTGTATAAAGCTTGTCTTTAACAGGGGGAGGTGGGAAAAGAAATACTGTGACCGACTAATTTAGTTTAGCCAGACTTTTGATTATCAACAAAGTCTGGTCTAGTGTTGTTATTGTTAACTCAAACTAAAACTACAACTAAAGACTAAACCAATTAAAAATATATATATTTTAAATAAAATAAATATAATAAAAATAAAGCTGAAATAAATTAAATATTTAAATATTGGCAACTAACTGAAAACTATTTTTATACTACTACTATATATACAGTATTGCTTATTTTATTCATTCTTATAAATACATTTTTCTTATAATATATATTTATTATAATTATGTATCAAATATTTTGTTTAATATTACTGTATATCTAAAAAATAAGTTGAAGTACTAAAATTACTAAAAATAAATCTAAAATAAAAATGTATTACAGCTAAATAGAAATATTAAGAAAACTAATATTAAAGTATGTGTTCTCAAAGATAGTTTATATATTATACAAACAAAACTCTTAATCTCCAGACAATCAGGTTTTGAAAACACTCTTCTAGCCTGTTTGCAAGATGCATGAGACTGAATCTAATTTATGCCTTTTAACTGGTGCCATTAGCTCGAGTGTCCTTACCCATGTAGTTGATGATAAAACCCTCACCCTTCCCGAAGACCAGGCCGGCTGGATCTGAGTGGAAGGTGATGGTGAGGTCAGGGGTCGAGGAGGACATCTTAAACGGGTTGGTGCCCCCAACAAACTGGCCCAATATACGCGTTGTGACCTCATCTCCATCCAAAATGGTTAGCATATCACTGTCGCTCAGGTTTAAGCTAATGAGAGAGAGAGAGAGAGAGAGAGAGGTGAGTGGTGTGGGAGGAAACGAGAAAATGAACGAGTCATTCAGGCGGTTTGGTGAGTCATCGCATCCAGCAGGTCTGTGGGTTTCATTGGATTTCAGCATCAGCTTGACGCATCAGCCACCAGAGCAGCTAAACCCGCAGACTTTGCTGTTGTTCTCAGAACAGAATGTTCCAGATGGACTTACAGCTGCACGTCCAGCAGAACGCGCTTGTCCTCGCCGACGTGAATCCTCCAGCTGCAATCCTCGCCCTCCCCGTACCATTCGGGCCAGTTTGGGGACAGAATAACGCCGCTGGGGCCGGACAGGTCACCGCCACAGAGAGCTGCAGAGTCCACATACACACGTGTCACATTGATTTCTCTGTCACATTGTTGTCTCATGAATCAGTGGAACAAATTTCAAAAGTCTGTCATGTCACAATTAGCATCTTTATAATATATTTAATATATAAATAAAAATATATATACACACACACACACACACACACACACACACAATATTTATTTAATATTAGTATTAATATATTACATGCAATTTTATTTGTAATTATATATATATATATATATATATACTGTGTATATATATGTATAATATTTGATATTAAATGGGTATATAATTACAATTATCTATGTTATTATAAATACATGTATATTATAAGTGCATATTATAAAAAAGTCAATTGTTTTATACATTGATTCTCACTTTGTTGTATATATATATACACACACAGTAATTTATTTTTTATATTTATTAATAATATATTTATTATATTTATGTTTTCAAATATTTTCTTTAATATCAGCAAGTATGTAATTTGGAATTAAATCGGTATATAATTACAAATAATTATAATTAAATAAATAACTGTCTAATAGTTATTAAAAACAGTGTACATAATAGATAAAGTGTAAGTTAATTTATACATTGACACACACATTCACAAACGTGTGTATATATATATATAAAATAATTTTTTCATTATTCTCTGAAGTGTGTCCTGTGCATTCGGTTGTGTAAATGTGCATTTCGATATTAATTGCATGTGACATCCAAGCGATATCAAGCATGTGTAATACATCATGTGGGGTCGACCCGTGTTATGTTCAGCTGTTTTGATCTATTGTCAGTCACAGAAAACCTCCTTTATCCTGTCTAACGATGAATTACAACAAGGTTAAATATAGAGCAATAACTAATACTCATCCACTACCGATGATTAGGCCGTGAAAATATTCATCAGCCTAGCAGCAAAAAATATGAAATTCTAAAAAGCACTTCTTAGATGAAAGGCTGTTTTGGGATATTAACATGCCATTAACATTCAATGCAATTACCATAACATAATTAGAGTAGAAGTGCCAATTAGCTGCTAATCTGCCATCCCATGACATTTAATAAAGGATTAATGTTATCTTGTGATGTGCATTATGTAACATGTAGGGTGAGCCGTGGATGATCTACCTTTACAGAGGGGCTCTGTGTCGTTCCAGTAGGGGTCTCGTGTGTTGATGCACTCAATGACGGGCGGGCCCTGCTCCAGCGAGTGGCCGGGGTCACAGGTGAACTGCACCACCGTCCCAACGCCGTAAGTCGGGTCTGTCGTGCTGAAGTTTCCATTTTGGATGTACGGCTCATAGCAGTGGCCCTTCTCGAATGCTAAACGTGAAGAATTAGAAGTTCTGTTAGCTATAGAGTAACAATAAATAATCCAGAGAAACATGTTAACCTTAGCTATTATTTATATATATGTTTAAATATATTTTATTAAATTAATTGTTAATGCATTAGATAAAAAAAGAACTTTACGATAAGGTTCCATTTGTTTTAGGGTCACATTAGTGAACATGAAATAACAATAAAAAATACTTCTAAAGCATTTATTAATCTTGGTAAATTTTCATTTCATGATTTACTAATCCATCATTAAAATCAAAAGTTGTATCTTTTTATTATTATTTAATGGACCTGAGCTAACATGAACTAACAATGAACAGTTGCATTTTTTTAAAACTAACGTTACCAATTATAAATAAATACTTGCTTCATAATAAAAAAATAGTAATAAATGTCTTTCTCATTACGCATTAACAAATGTTTACTAATGAGTCCTTATTGTTACCATAAAAATATTAGATATAAGACATTAAGATCAAATATCAAACTAAATTTATTTATTTTAAAGCACATTTTTCAAGTACAACACTTCATAAAATGTCACTTTTTTATTTTGTGTTTTAAATGATAAAAAATAGGAAAGAGTTCAAATGTTAGTCAAACAGTAGTTTGCAAATTAGGAAAAACTGATCGAATGTTCCTAAAAACTTTTATCTAATGCAATGGAATTCATACATTTTTAAGTGTTACTTAAATGTTTAAATACTTTTTGGGCCGCTGTACATTCAGTTTGATGAATCTGCCCAACATATTGTAAAGGGATTCCACTGGAGGCAAGTTATAAAGAACCCAAGTGCAGTTTATTACAAATAAAACAAAACATAAAACAAAAACCAAGGCATGAACATTAACTTACACAACCGTTGTTACATGAATTAATACTTGACCAAGACACATGGCAAACATGAGGGCTTAAATACACAGACTAATGACAAGACAAGGGACACCTGTGAACAATGAACCAATGAACCAATGACAACATGACACATCAGACAAGGGAACACATGGCAGGATCACATGACTAACAGGGAATCACATGACAAGACACAGAAACATGACAATGACATGAAACGTGACCAAATCGTGACACATATTCAGTGTCGCAGAGCTCAAACTGGCGTACCTTCGTAACGTATATTAAAGCCAGTGTTGTGACTGTTAGGTTGGTCTGTTATAAACTGGACCCGAACAGCCGGGCCTTCGCTGATCACTCCCTCGAACGGGATCGGGCCGCCACGGCCGGAATCAAACAGGACCACCGATCCTGAGTCGAGGCCGCTCCATAAGACAAGCCTATGTCACGGGAGAAAGGCTGAGCCTCTTATATACATATAAAAAGAATGCATTGATTTAGATGATACGTGCATTTACCTGTCTGTCGGACCCAACACCATTCTCTCCAAATGCAGGTGCAGCCTTTGGCCATTAGGAGCCTCCAGGGACCAAGAGCAGCTGCGGTCCAGGGTGCTGTTAGGGCCCGAGTGGGGGGAGGGGGACAGAACGCGGCCCACCATGGCGTTTTTTACAACCCCGCCACACAAAGCTTCAAAAGAACATGTGCCAATAAGAGCAAGGCTTATGACTCACTTTTTAAAATAAACAATAAAAGAAAGTATAATATTAAATGTGTTTATATATATATATATGTACAGTGGGGAGAACAAGTATTTGATACACTGCCGATTTTGCAGGTTTTCCTACTTACAAAGCATGTAGAGGTCTGTAATTTTTATCATAGGTACACTTCAACTGTGAGTGACAGAATCTAAAATCCAGAAAATCACATTGTATGATTTTTAAATAATTAATTTGCATTTTATTGCATGACATAAGTATTTGATCACCTACCAACCAGTAAGAATTCCGGCTCTCACATACCTGTTAGTTTTTCTTTAAGAAGCCCTCCTGTTCTCCACTCATTACCTGTATTAACTGCACCGGTTTGAACTTGTTACCTGTATAAAAGACACTTGTCCACACACTCAATCAAACAGACTCCAACTTCTCCACAATGGCCAAGACCAGAGAACTGTGTAAGGACATCAGGGATAAAATTGTAGACCTGCACAAGGCTGGGACGGGCAACAGGACAATAGGCAAGCAGCTTACGCGCAACAACTGTTGGCGCAATTATTAGAAAATGGAAGAAGTTCAAGATGACGGTCAATCTCCCTCGGTCTGGGGCACCATGCAAGATCTCACCTCGTGGGGCATCAATGATCATGAGGAAGGTGAGGGATCAGCCCAGAACTACACGGCAGGACCTGGTCAATGACCTGAAGAGAGCTGGGACCACAGTCTCAAAGAAAACCATTAGTAACACACTTTGCCGTCATGGATTAAAATCTTGCACCGCACGCAAGGTCCCCCTGCTCAAGCCAGCGCATGTCCAGGCCCGTCTGAAGTTTCCCAATGACCATCTGGATGATCCAGAGGAGGAATAGAAGAAGGTCATGTGGTCTGATGAGACAAAAATAGAGCTTTTTGGTCTAAACTCCACTCACCGTGTTTGGAGGAAGAAGAAGGATGAGTACAACCCCAAGAACACCATCCCAACCGTGAAGCATGGAGGTGGAAATATCATTCTTTTGGGATGCTTTTCTGCAAAGGGGACAGGACGACTGCACCGTATTGAGGGGAGGATGGATGGGGCCATGTATCGCGAGATCTTGGCCAACAACCTCCTTCCCTCAGTAAGAGCATTGAAGATGGTTCATGGCTGGGTCGTCCAGCATGACAACGACCCGAAACACACAGCCAGGGCAACTAAGGAGTGTCTCCGTAAGAAGCATCTCAAGGTCCTGGAGTGGCCTAGCCAGTCTCCAGACCTGAACCCAATGGAAAATCTTTGGAGGGAGCTGAAAGTCCGTATTGCCCAGCGACAGCCCCGAAACCTGAAGGATCTGGAGAAGGTCTATATGGAGGAGTGGGCCAAAATCCCTGCTGCAGTGTGTGCAAACCTGGTCAAGAACTACAGGAAATGTATGATCTCTGTAATTGCAAACAAAGGTTTCTGTACCAAATATTAAGTTCTGCTTTTCTGATGTATCAAATACTTATGTCATGCAATAAAATGCAAATTAATTGCTTAAAAATCATACAATGTGATTTTCTGGATTTTTGTTTTAGATTCCATCACTCACAGTTGAAGAGTACCTATGATAAAAATTACAGACTTCTACATTCTTTGTAAGTGGGAAAACTTGCAAAATCGGCAGTGTATCAAATACTTGTTCTTCCCACTGTATGTATATATATATATATATATATATATATATAATTTTATATACATTTTAATTATAAAAATATATTTATAAATAATAAATATTTAGTTTTTTCAATAATATATATTTTTTTTATAAATTGTTTTATAAATAGTTTTCATAACAATTTCATATTATATACTGTATATATATATATAAAATTAGATTTTTTAATATACATTTATAGATTATAGATTAAAATGTATATTAACTTAAAATATTAATTATTTTCAGATAGAAAAAAGAAAATATAAAATAAAAATGAAATATTTATTATATATAAACGACGATATATGGGCTAAGCCAAAATTGCGTATTTTTGTGATGATACAACCGAAATATGGCACAGAGAATTATATTGTATATAATTTGTCAAAAAGGCAAAGATCTCTGTGTGCTCAATTGAGATCTGGTGTTTTGCCTTTGACTGTTGAAACAGGACGATATGTTAATTTAGAAGAGGAAAAACGGATGTGTTTGAATGATACAGAAAATGAGTTCCATTTTGTTTTCTATTGTCCATGTTATTGTGGACAGTGTGATTTTCTGTTTTGTAGGATAAAATCAGAGATTGATTTGGTAAATATGGATGATGCTCAAAGACTGAGATGGCTGTTCACATGTGAAACATATAAATTAGCCAATTATCTTGAGAAAGCATGAGGAAAAAAGCTCTTTATCGAGATGATCTGTAGATGAGGATTTTGCCCATGCCCAAGTCTCTAGATATGACTCTGGTATCTCCATCAATGTAAAGTCTATGGGACTTTTCTGCCCATTTTATTTCTCTTCCAGGTGATATGTTTAGAATATAAGTTTAATACATAGTGTTAGGGGTTTGTTCAAATGAATACTAATTATTAATATTAACATTTCAGCACTTTTCCCAGCAGTTCCTGTGATTCTCCGAGTCTCACCCCTGCAGCTTGGCTCGCGTTGGCTCCACACAGGCAGCGAGGCATTGAGGCATGTGAGGGTGGCGTCCCCCTGCAGGTGGTATCCCATGTGACACTGGAAGTGAGCCGTGCCTCCGGGATGCAGATCTTTTACTGACACCTCCCCAAAATGAGGCCGTCGAGGTAGGGCACAACTCAGGCGAAAAACTGGGCAAGAAAGATCAGATTATCCTTTTTAAAATTCTCCTTTTATGAGATATGAGTAAATAATGACAGATATTTTGGAGGGTGAACTTTTTCTTGAATCATTTATGAGTAAAATGTATGATAATTCCGCTCGAGAACACTAATCAAAAGAAATTGCAACCAAGGCGGCACAAGAAAGCCTTGTGAAATGAGCCCTGGAGTGAAACTACAACATTAGCCGGTTAATGGACATGGCAGAAGCTATCAAGTTAGATAACCGAGCAAATTAAACAAACAGAGAATTTTTCAATACAAAGTTTGAAGGCAAAGTAAATTACTGAGACTTCTGGATGAGGAGCATTTTTAACATTTACACAAGCACCTGTGGGATTCATTACCGTAATATTATATAAACTTCACAGTTTTATGTAAAAGAGCAATTATCTCCACAAATCCCAAAGATGTCCTGTTTAATGCATAAGTGGCTTGTTTTGAAAGACTCACTTTGATAATGCAGCTGGAACATGCCGACTCCTCCCTCTGGAGACGACTGGTAGAACACGGACAGCGTGTTGGTTGGACTGCGGATCACCTGACCTTCCACCAGAAGCGTCTGATTGGCCAGTACGAGCAAGGCTCCGCCTTCATCTACACCTCTGATTGACAGCTGCTCGCCCTCTGACAGGTTGACACTTTTGACCTACAACAAAGGAATGCCAAGCATCTTGTAAGAAAACCACAATACATTAAGAAGTATGTAGAGCATGTACAGTACGACATTCACATTAACATATTATCAAGTTCATTTGAGAGCAAAAAAGTAATGCGTACTATTGTACAATGATGGTATCTGATGATAATACCATGGTACTTCCATGTATCGGTAATTCTCAAAATATAGAGACAATGTCTCTTTTTAATCATTAAAATTACTTCAAATAGTCAAGAAACTTCAATATAAGTGTGTGTGTGAAATTATTATTTATTTATACGTACTGATATTAATCAAAATATTTGATACATAATTATGATATATTTATAATAAAAACAAAAATGACAATACTGTAAATATATATATATATATATATATATATATATATATATATGTGTGTGTGTGTGAGTGTGTGTAAATAAAATATAAAAAACACATACATTATCAAAATTGAAAATATAAAACATTGCAAAGGTTGTTCAAAAGTTTATATAGTGATTTTTCACACCATGTTAAAAAGTTATTCATTTAAATACATCGTTTTAAATGTGTCATTGGTGTTACATTGCATAATTTGCATTGAATTTTTTTTTTTATGATTTAATAAAACCATTTCAGAGGCAGAGAAAATTAATGACAGGAACAACATGTTTTTCTTTTAAACAACATGCACCAATAAACAGTGCACAATAAAAGTAATAATGTGCATTAAGGAAGTAAAAAGTGTGCATTTTGATTTCACGGTTAAAGCATATCACGGCCAGCATGGATAATCCATATCTCATCCGATCCCATGAGGACAGTGTGTGTATACATACCAAATTAATTGGAAGTGTTTTAATCTCTTGAGACAGAATATTTAACAAACACACAGACACACAGCAGGCCTTTGGCTGTGGATTAAAGTGGTAATTAGAGATTATGTGACGGGCATGAATTATCCGCAGAGGGAGAGCGGACGTGGACACGGGATTACAGCAGGCAACACGCGGGCACTGCGGCAACAAGCCCCCGTTTCTCTCATTAACATCTGCTTGTGTGGCTCCGGCTCTCTGGGAACACACTGCTGCTGCCGGCCCAGAGTGCTCAACTCCAGTAATTAGATCCCTGCAATTACACCATCCGCCACTAGAGGGCACGTTCGACTGGACACAGAGTTGTTAAGCGCAGTCACCTGTATCCGAGCGAGGGTGTTGGGAAAATGTGCTAGGCACAGGAGAAATCAGATTGCATTGCAGGGAAAAAAAAATAAAAACCTTGTTAGGCAGCAGATTGCATTTCCAGATAACTCCCTTGGGGCCACATGCTGTGGTCGGTGTTCTGCAGCTGGTTATTTGTTGAATTACACAGTCTATTAGCATGTCATTTAAAGAGATTCATGCATTAACAGGTGCCTATTCAGTCAAGAGAAACCAGCGCAGTTTGTCATATCGTTTGAAGGAGGGGGAAAGTATGATTAATGGATGCAATATTCAAACCTCGTATTAAAAGGTCTGCAAATCTGAACCCCGAAGAGCTGTAAGTGTACCTGTAGCTCCACGCCGTAGCCTGTGTACACCGTCACTGTGTACGTGCACTGCAGGAACGCTCCTTCGGGAAGAGGAGGATCGTCTGAAGAATCGATGTAGCCCTCTGGGTCGGTGAAATTGACCCTGCAGTTTGTTACAGCTGGAGGAAAATGCCAGACAGACGACATTAAATAAGCCAACTGTTCATCTGAGAATTTCTAAAAAGGGGATTTGAGAAGGAAAACAACAGTCAGGAGAAACATCTACGTCATTGAGCTGTACGCTTCAGGTCAAAGGTTTCAAACTAGCTATGTTTTCATTCAAGTTGGAAATTTTATTAATGGGAAAATTTGCGAAAACAATTCACGAAACAAAATCACTTTGTCGCAAATATATCTTGTGCAGCTATTTATGCTAAGTGTAAATTGATACTGTTTGCAACAAGTATAGTTAGCAACAAATATCTTGTTTACGCTAATGCAAAAAGTGACAGATGCTATTAACACAAAATGTCATGTAATATGCTGTTATTAGTACTAAAAATAAAATTGTGCAATCGGTGCAAATAGACACTGGCTTGAATAATTATGATAAATTACTTTTTACAGAACATTACCGTTTAGAGCGCATTGACAAAATGTTTGTCATCACAACAGATATTGGATAGTAGCAGTGTTATTTTTTCAGAATTATTACTCATTTAATATTATTTATATGAAATGATAGTCTGGGTCGACATTTGATTCAGTAACATTAGGCAGTTTTGATTTATATGCTGTTAAATGTTGATGATCGCGTTATTTTACATATGCATTCCCTTCATATGATATCGCTTGTTTCTGCTTCTTCTTCGCCTGTGTTTTGATCAGGAGATTCAGTGCTCGTTCAGGAGATGTGTAATAGCGCCCCCTACAATATAACAGTGAAAACACAGAAAGCTGAAAATTTCCGTCAATGGCGGGGAAAGAGTTTGATAGCTTGTTCCGTAACTTTGTTTATGTGTTTGTTTCTGAAAGTCAGTCGCTAGTTCCGCCTTCTCGATGACATCACGCACGTCGTTAAAGATGGCTAGCGATGATTGGTTGGGAAGCAACCTGTAGTCTGGACATGTGACTTGTCCACGATACGACAATAATTTAGTAGTCAAAATCGCATAATCTGACACTGCTGACTAAAAAAATATTGTGTAATCTGAACCAGATTTTTCATCTGTTTTATATTATTTAGGCCTTAATTTCAATTAAACAATAAAAACAATTTTTAATAGTTTTAGTTAACAATAGGTGTGTTCATCTTAAAGCGTTGTATGACATCAAAGTACCGCGGGAGCAATTCGAAATAATGCTTTCTCGTCTCCTCTTGTTGTACTTTGGTGTTAAACACCGATCAGTCTCCGCAAGTCGAACACACCTAAAAAAAAAACACTGCATCTGAGCAAATTATTCAGTCACATGACTTGAGGCACAGTCACATGACCTTTTTGATGTGCATGTCTCCACTTCAATTGAGCATGTTTTTATGCGCATTCTGGATATTTGATTCAGATCTTTGGGTTTCCACCCAGCACTTTTTAATCAATCTCAGAACATTTGCATAAAAAGTGAATGGAAACCCAGCTAACCAATGATTTTCAATGGGAAAGCAATCATACGTCATTCACTTTCACTGAGAGTGGGCGAGACTGTGCTGGTAATGCGATGAAGTTAATTAGAGGTCAACTCTATGTAAATGTGCAGCAGCATGAGGAACAATTAGCAACCGACAGTAGAATGACTCATTCATGATTCAGGTTTCTCTGAAACTCGGTCTTACCTGAGGTGAGAACACCAGACACTGTGTCAACGTTCACAGTGGTGGGAACCGCATCGGTGAGCGAAGGCTTCGTGTGTGCCGTTGGAGCATCGGTATCCCAGCTCGGGGTTGCGACGGCCTCCGGGGGTTCGGTGGGGAGGTCGTAGGCTGGAGGTAAGGTGGGGTGTGCAGGGAGCATCTTCTTCAGGAAGGGCTGGTCGGGGGACAGGGCATCCGCTCCGGCCTCGAGCCCCTTCCCCAACATGGGCATCAGATTAGGGGGTAAACCACTGGGAAGGGTCACACCCTTCTGGGCCAGAAGATGATCCTTGCCTGAGAGGACAGACTCTAGGAAGTCCTGCCCCATGGATGCAACTCCTCTGGGGGTTTCTTTAGGGGCTGGTACCTGCATCACTGGAGTGAGGCTGGGTGGAGGGGTCAAATCGGTCTCATCTGGGACAAAGAAAAAGAGTTTGAGAACAATTAGTAGGGAGTAACCAAGTTGCTTCCTGCAAACTTAACTGATATCCCACTTGCTTGTCCAAGACAGCAATGGAGTGCAAATTGCTCTGCTTCTCAAACTTGTCTCATGAGAAAAAGAGCCCAGTAAGAGATCTTGAATGTCTAAATGTCAAGATAAGTCTGCAAACAAAAGTCTTAACATTTCTCATCAAAAACGTCCAAGTTCAGATAATCTGAGCTGCTATCCATACTTTTATAGCGCTATATTCTATAGACCTTATGTAGCTCCGCCCCTTTTCAGCGCTGCGCTCGTTGTCTTTTGACTTCCGGTCTGTATTTTCACAGCGATCTTGCGTATTTATGAATGAACGGCTCGTTTTAAAATCTTCCTGGTCTACTGACATTTGTTAAGACATCTGCTTTAAACACATTTACATTAAGTAAATCCACTTCAAAAGCGAATTACTCCTGGACAGCAGCGCCATAGAAATATACAGAGCGACGACAAAAACGGAAGTTCAAAGACAATATTTTAAAGATGGCGGCGCCCTCGTTTCTCTGGCGCATAAGGTCTATAGCCTTGTCTGAAATCGCATACTATGAGTAGGTACTTATTTTGAATATAGCGACAGATCTTTTTTTGGGGGGATTTTATATGTATGAATGTAATCTGAACATTCTACATTAGCCATGTTGTCATAGTCATGTGATCTACCAGGGTCAATTACGTCTGTTCACTGCCATTCAGAAAACCTTTCCATGTGGCCTCATGGGATATTTTCCATTGTAAAACTATTTAAAACAGGTTTGGTAATTAAAATAAAGCTAAAATATAACAAAATTAAAATAAATGTTATATTTAGATTTTAAAATTAAACTAAATTAAAAAAAATTATTTTGCCTTGGCAAGGCAACTAACTTTTTAGTTTAAGGTAAAAACTAACACTGAACTAAAACAAAAAAAAATGAATTAAAACTAAATAGTAACATTTAAAAAAAAAAAAACTAATAAAAAATGACAAAAACACATTTACAAAAACAACTAAAATCTGAAAATATAAAAATAAAATATTGTTCATATGAAATACTTCATATATAACTGCTCTGTAATGTACCTTGACGTCACATGTCACCATTTTCACTGGCTCCACCACAAAATAAATGGACATTTTATAAAAGAAAATGTATTCTTAACAACCTTTTACCACAAATAATTTGCTACAAATAATGATAAAGCTGGATATTATAAAACCATAATGTAACTTTCTAACTCCATAGTTAATGTTTAAGAAATTGTAGAAAAATCTAAGACATTTTTCCATTTTCTGAAGGTGTGAGGTGGAATGTGAGCAAGTCTTGTGAGCAATAAAAATCAACCTCTGAGCAATACAATTTTCCTCTGGAAAAGCATGTTGCCAAACACATAAGTGCAATACTACGCATGATTTGCGATAAGGTTATGGTAAAGTGCAGGCTTCCACGGCTGTGTTCATTCAGGGCAGTCTCACTGATGAGGGAGTTCAAGCTAAAGGGGAATCTAGTTTTCACAGCACTATTCTGGGTCTGTCAGGCTGAGTGGACCACTGCCAGGACTGCAAGTTATTCAAACTCTCTCTCTTTCTGTGCGGCTGATTCAGGTTTGCAGACAGTCCTTCACGGGGAGGATGGACTGGAACGCAAATGAAGCGTGTCGGAGAAACGACGCCGTAAGAAATGCGCCGACACGCCGTTTCCTACGTGTGTTAATATGTGGAGCTTCACCTCCTGCGCGCCAACCCACCGCCTGAACTCATTCTCATGCCCACTGAGACACCTCAACCTTTCATTTTCTGCCAAAAAGGATGTCAATGAGCCAGTTAGACATAAAAAGTGACATCAAATTTTCATGTTTAAATTGGACTTTAACCAAAAAAAGGTTTTTTTTCCTGCACTATATATACTCCCACATACAGTATAAGGATCCAAAAGTATGCGACCACATTCAAAATTTGGATTTTTATATAGATATAGATATATATAATGATTATAAAATATAATTTTTCTATATACCATAGTGTGGAATTACATTACAATACAATATACTAAATCTTTCCATATCAAACTAATTCAGATGCATTCGACTTCTAATCTCCGTTGGCTTTTTCACCACAGTGGCCATTCCTCAAGGTAAAAAAAGAGGAAGTGCCTGATCAATTAAATTACTCCGGCGAAAAAAGCTATTACCCTCGGAGAGTGATAGAGTGTTGTCCACGGACGTTGTCTGAGCAATAAAACATGTAATGAAAGCGAGTACAAGAGGAAAGCACCTGACGTGGCGTGCACAGGGCCACTTTGTCCTCTAGTGAAAGTTAATTGGTCCTTGTACAATGTACATGCACTTCTGTTCAATATAAGCAATTCTGAATTTATTACAGATTCAAACAAGAAGACAGTTGACTACTGGATTTATAACATATACTGTATATTTAAAGGTGTCATGAAATTGATTTAGAATTTTTTATATATATATGTTTCTTGAGGGCTCATAAATGTTAAGAAAGTTTTTTTTTTTGTATGCATAAAAATTCTGTCTGAAATGATCTGTTTTAAGGCACGGCTCCTTTAAGGCTTGTCAGTAAACAGCCACTGTTATGATTGGCTTACGTCACTGCATAGGAAACAGCATCAACGCCCACTTGCAATTAAAAACATTATCCACATAAAACCGTCAAAACATTATGAAATCGTTTGCTTGTGATGCGGCTGCTGTCAGATCCAGTACAGTTGGCTGCTTCATCTTTCAGCAAACGTTTCTTTGCGGACTCTCCATTACACTGTGCCTCGGTAAATGACTGAACGGCAGAGGGCGGGGCCTATCTATTCGACTAATCTTCGATGTCATGCTCTAGAAGCAGTCATATGCAAATGTATTTGCCCATGTGATGCCACAGATCCCACAATATCCAAATGAAGCATTTTCGGAGCTAGGTTAACCTTCTGATGCTCTTCGTGTGGTAGTCAAAAATGATAGTTTTTTTATATTTCAATAAAATTAATAAATTTTTAGGGGATTTTATTGTATTTAATTATTTCTATGCTGTAGTTATAATCCATTTATTCACTTTTTGAGCATAGACCTGAAAATTACATTTCCAATTTAAACTGTTGTAAATCTTGAATGCTTTGCAGCACATACTTAAGTTTGGTCTCTTTTCAAAGACGACACTTGGCAAATTATTGATAAAAAGTTACAGAATTTTGTTTATTGTTATGAAAAATGCACAAAAATAAAAAAATTTTATGAAATAGATATTTTCATACATTTTCAAAAATAGATATTTCTAAAATGGCAAGAAAATCAAACCCATAAATCTAAACAAGTTGGGTTCCAAATTTGAGCTTGGTATCTCAAAAAATTTGCTTTCAGTAAGATTTTGTTTGGCCGCAGTACCAAAAGTTTCCATTAGATGAAATTAGTCTCCCATTCATTTTCAACACACAAAGGAGCACAAGTATGACAATTTTTTTTCACATGACATTTAACCTTTTCTAATCATGTCCATGTTTTTTTTGTGTGCGTTCACATAGCAAATGCCAAAACATTTACCAAGTTTTACCAAATTTACCAAGTTTTTTTACCGTAAGTAAAAATTTAAACAAATACGGGTTAAATAGATGTTTTGTTTATATTGAGGAGGATGGTAAGCAATTAAACACAGGATGTTTTTATTTTGTTTTGATTTTGTTTTTAGGTTTTCTAGTAATGTAAAAAACAAAAAACATTGTTTTTCATATATTTGTTGCAGCTCCTCTCTTCTGATTGGTTGCAGCTCTGATTGGTCGGCTGGACCAGTGTGTTGTGATTGGTCAACTGCTTCAAGCGTGTCTGGGAAATGTCACGTCCCTTACCATAACTGCGAGTTTAATGCACTACTAACCAACTCAACCAGACCCCGCCCCCTTTTTTTTTTTGCGTATTCCATGGGTGGGAATTATTTAAATGAGGAGAAGAAAACTCAAGACTACAATGGAGGCGTTTCAGGGAGTTCAGAAACAGTGGCACTGATATAGAGAATAACTCCCGCTTGAGGGACTTTGTGCTTTGTGACATTGCAGAGCTTTTTCATGCTGAAACAGCAACATTACACATACACATTAAAGAAAGCTGAAAATGTAAAAAAAAGCATAATAGGTCCTTTTTAATGGTTCAAAGACCTCTAACATGTCAAAAGATCAGGGAACATTTCATTGCTCATATCATGACCCTCTTAACAGAACTTCAGAAAATGTCTGAAAATATATATTTTGCACATAAGTTGCTTATTCATAGCTCAGGAATTCTCAATTACTTCATTTAGGAATCAACTTAGTCCTAAAATTTCGAAAAGAGAAAAATTGACTCAATCCAGACCGTAGTTAAAACACAGTAAGTGTACATAGTAGCTCAGATAAATTGATCTTAAGAAAAATTGATGAGAAATGTGTTTGAGTTCATCTTTTACCTTTGATTGCTCTCAGATTTGCCAAGATACTAAAGTCTGCAGTTTGAGATATCTTCTGAAACTCTAGAGGAGACATATTACAGATTACAAGGCGTCTTTTTCTTAGAAGAACAATCTCAACTTCAGCAAAGCCTCCTTTTGATCTTCTAATCTAATTGCTGTCTAAAAGAAACAATTGAAGCATTAAAGAGATTTGTATTCATAAGATGACGAAAACTTCTGACCTATGAGAAATTGGATTTGATAAAACATCCGTTGCAATTCAGTGCTCAAAACAACAACAACCCTTCATCCATTAATGGTTCGATTTGAGGCAAGAGCTTCCATGATCACTGTTTGCGAGTGCACGGAGTTATCTCTGTCAATCATTTAATCTATAGGGACAATGAGTAGCAATTTCGCTTCATTGTTCACTGGATCTTTTTCATCATGTTGAATTGCTGTTATACGCCGTTGGACTTTTATTTATAGCAAGTGGGTCAGACAAAGCTAACACCATCTGACTCTGAAACTCCAGAGCCACTAAACACTACAGGGTTGTATAGTTAGGACATGAGCCATTATCCACAGAGAGAGAGAGAGAGAATTTTAATGACGCTATTTTTCAAACCTGCTATTTTGAATGTCAAATGAACTATTTCACCAGTCAGAAATTGCAGGAAGACACATTAAAATCTTTCCATCACCGAAACCGCTTTTCTGCTGTATGCAAAATATGAAATAGCTGCAAATGTCGTAATTGCCGTGCAAATGTCATACTGTAAATTATTAAATCAACTGAGCAATAAATTATAAAAACAAAACAAAAAGAAAACACATTTTACCATAAAAATGATTTATTAATCAATTAAAAATCTAATTTAAAATGGAAAATTCTATTTAACAAAAAATAATGTGGAATTTATGACTTTTTATTTGCAAGAATATGTAAATTATATACACACATACAGTATATATGCTAAATTCAAAATGCAACTTTCAATCTAACAAGTAATAATGTAGAATCTATGAAAATTATGCATTTTTTAAATAATTAAATTACGATTTAAACATAATTATACAAATTATATATATATATTTGTGGAATATCAAAGACTTCAGTTTTGATCTTCATCTCCGTGTGCTCGTATGTACCGTGATTGTGACGTATGCATCTATTTAAACCATATATTAACTATATATTATTTTTGTGAATGAATCCAAGAAACAAAAATTCAAATAAAACAATGTATATTGTAAAAATGAATTGTAATAAATTATGTATTGGATCACCCCGCTCTCTAGTTATCAACATCAAAAAGCACACGCACCAACTTTAATAACCAGATATGACTAGGGTGTTATTTTCCCGGCTACTCTGAATGACAAATGAACTCTTTCACCGGTTAGAAATTGCTCACGTCAAGTAGACACATTAACAGCCGTCCACACCGAGCCAGTGATGCGTCCTGCAGTGATGTCAGTGCGGTTGAGCTGGCCCCGTGAACACCATTCATTCACATGAGATAATGAGCCCCAAACACAGGGGCCCCAACAGCACAGCAATTACTAAGAGCACAGTCCAACACTGCTGCTGATTGAGGAATTAATCCTCCTCTCGCTGTCATCAACTTCACTCTCTCTCTCTCTCTCCCGCTGCCTCTGTCTCTTCTTTATCTTGTTTCCTCGACTCGGCTTCTTTCCGTCCCCCCGCACACTGCTTATTCTGTCGGATTATGACTCAGACAGCTTTCCTGACAGTGACGGCGGAAACAGAAGAAATGCAATTCAATAAATGGCCAGCGCTGAGAAAAACGCAGGAGAGGCAAAAACAGTGGCAGCTCAACCATGCGAGAAATATTAATGTCTAAAACTGGACTGAGCTTCTAAAGGTAGTTTCTAGCTGCTGTTTTTTTGGGGGTTTTCTGCTTTTTGTAGCATCGATTTTGAATTGTACATAATATGAATCTGGTAATCAAACAGGAGTATATACAGTTTACACACACCTAAAACTGTCCTGAATGTTGCTTTTAATTGCAAAAAGTACTACCATCATATAATCACGGTAAAACCATAGTTTTTTGTTTTGTTTTTTTAAATCTTAAACACAGTATTTCATTTTTTTCTGCTTTTTGTAGCAGGATTTTGAGTAGGGCTGTGAAACGATTAATCGCGATTAATCGCATCCAAAATAAAAGTTTGTGTTTACATAATATATGGTGTGTGTACTGTGCATAATTATTTTGTATATATAAATATACACACATGCATATATTTAATAAATAGTTGCTTATATAAGCTGTATATACAGCATATATAAGCAACTATTTATTAAATATATGCATGTGTGTATATTTATATATACAAATGTATATATTTAATATATACATGCATGTATATATTTAAGAAAAATTATAAAATATTTAAAATTATTTATAATACAAATTATATATATATATATATATATATATATAATTTGTATTATAAATAATTTTTAATATTTTATAATTTTTCTTAAATATATACATGCATGTGTGTGTATTTATATATACAAAATAATTATGCACAGTACACACACCATATATTATGTAAACACAAACTTTTATTTTGAATGCGATTTTGAATTGTACATAATATGAATCTGGTAATCAAACAGGAGTATATACAGTATACACACACCTAAAACTGTCCTGAATGTTGCTTTTAATTGCAAAAAGTACTACCATCATATAATCACGGTAAAACCATAGTTTTTTGTTTTGTTTTTTTAAATCTTAAACACAGTATTTCAGTTTTTTCTGCTTTTTGTAGCAGGATTTTGAGTAGGGCTGTGAAACGATTAATCGCGATTAATCACATCCAAAATAAAAGTTTGTGTTTACATAATATATGGTGTGTGTACTGTGCATAATTATTTTGTATATATAAATATACACACATGCATATATTTAATAAATAGTTGCTTATATATGCTGTATATATATATATCAGCATATATAAGCAACTATTTATTAAATATATGCATGTGTATATTTATATATACAAATGTATATATTTAATATATACATGCATGTATATATTTAATATATACATGCATGTATATATTTAAGAAAAATTATAAAATATTTAAAATTATTTATAATACAAATTATATATATATATATATATATATAATTTGTATTATAAATATTTTTAAATATTTTATAATTTTTCTTAAATATATACATGCATGTGTGTGTATTTATATATACAAAATAATTATGCACAGTACACACACCATATATTATGTAAACACAAACTTTTATTTTGAATGCGATTAATCGCGATTAATCGTTTCACAGCCCTATAGTACATATATGAATCTGGTAATCAAACAGGAGAATATACAGTATACACACAACTAAAACTGTCCCGAATTGCAAAAAGTGCATCATATATTCATGGTAAAACCATTGTTTTGTTTTTTTTGTATCTTAAACACAGTACGCTACCATCAAAACACCATGGTATACGGATATGGTAATCATGTAGTACCATGGTACATACATACAAGTCCTGTCTTTATCATTTACCACAATACATTTTTGTAGTGAGATAAATTGTAGTACAAAAAAAAAAGAGTATACCATAGTAACGCAACTGTACTTTTTTAAGGGTTCCTATTGTTAGAAAGTAAATACACAACAACTTGTGTAACAAACTGTATGTGCATCAATATAAATAAGTGTTTTATGAAATATGACAGCACGGTTGAAAACACCCCGTGTTCCTCTTGCTGAAGCTCTCTGTCTCAGTAACAAGCCCTATTCCAGGACTTTCGTCTCTTGAAATGCAGTCGAATAATTCCTCTCAGCAGCATCTTTTGACATTCAAACAGAGGTGAAAGAGGGCCAATCACACGGCACAATGGTCTTTTCATCACTAGCGCTTGACAAGAGGAAGATCCCGACCAATCTGGATCAGGAAAAACCCTGAGATCCTGTCAACCGAGTACAAACGCTTGATGGTTACTATCCCGCCTCCCTTTGTGTGTCTGGATCAAATCCAAAAAGCGGTTCGAAGCGAATATGCCAAAATCAAAATAGAGGCATTCAGTTGTCATAATTGCAGCCTGGAGAGCAGTTGGAGGATTTTCAGTTAGACGCTGCTGCCACAACAACCTGGAGAGGTTTAGCAAGCGTTCCTGCTGTTGATAAAGCACAGTGTATTCATCTTCACGAGACAGTGTTGTCTTTATCAGGATGCTGCTAAAAGCCAGCCGCTATTGAGAGCAACAGCAGAGTTCCAGAAGTAAAAATCCTATTCATTTTCTTTATAGAAAAACTGGCTTTTAGCAATAACGTATTAAATCCGATAAAGACGGGCCTACCGTGAGTTCTGAGGTTGAGCGACGGCCTGCGCTTCTGTAGAAGACACAATTCAAAGAGAATTCAATCATGTTTATTTGAGGAATTCACAGAGATACACCAAACAAGTCGCTTTTACCATGGGAAATAAATTACTTACTACTTCTCAAATGACTCAAATGACAAAAATCTATTTTTAATCATTAATTATTCATTATATATTTAGACACTATTATACACTCGCAATTATGAAACTATTAAAGGGATAGTTCACTTTGAAATAAATTTTTGGTATGTTTTAGCTTACCTCAAGGGCATCCAAGATGTAGGTGTCTTTTTTTCCGCAGTAGTTTCAATTTTTATATTTTTAGGTCAAACCGTTCTTGTCTGTCAGTCATATAATGCAGGTCGATGGTCACTGTCTCAAAGAGCATGCACAGAGTCCAAATTAAAACAATTCCCCATCGTCCAAATTAAACAATTCCCCATCGTCCAAATTAAACAATTCCCCATCGTAAGTACACATTGATGGCCTAAGACACGAAACGAGCGGTTTGTGTGAGAAAACGAACAGTATTTATATCGTTTTTACCTCTTATACACAGCCATGTCCAAGTGATCTGATCTGACGTGTACGCGGACTGGTGCATAGATATATACACTAGATGTCGCCTTAAAGACATTCGTTCCAATGAACTGCCGTAGACAAGGCGACTTCTAGTGTGTATATATCTATGCACCAGTCTGCGCACACGTCAGATCAGATCACTTGGACGTGGCTGTGTACAAGAGGTAAAAACGATATAAATACTGTTCGTTTTCTCACACAAACCGCTCGTTTCGTGTCTTAGGCCATCAATGTGTACTTACGATGGGGAATTGTTTAATTTGGACGATGGGGAATTGTTTTAATTTGGACTCTGTGCATGCTCTTTGAGACAGTGACCATAGACCTGCATTATATGACTGACAGACAAGAACGGTTTGACCTAAAAATATCAAAATTGAAACTACTGCGGAAAAAAAGACACCTACATCTTGGATACCCTTGAGGTAAGCTAAAACATACCAAAATTTAATTTCAAAGTGAACTATCCCTTTAAGTTATTAAAACTATGCTACTGTTTAAAAGTTTGAGGTCAGTACGATTTTTTTTTAAAGAAACCAATACTTTAATTCAGCAAGGATGCATTTAATTGATCAAAAGTGACAGTAAAGACATTTAAAATGTTACAAAAGATTTCTATTTCAAATGATTTAAAAGAATTCATCAAAGAATCCCAAAAATATTAAGCAGCACAACTGTTTTCAACATTGACAATAATCAGAAATGTTTCTTGAGCAGCAAATCAGCATATTAGAGTGATTTCTGAAGGATCATGTGACACTGAAGACTGGAGTAATGATGCTGAAAATTCAACTTTGATCACAGGAATAAATTATAATAATGACGATAATTTGTTACATTTATATAGAGCTTTTCTGGGCACTCAAAGCGCTTCACATATGGAAGAGGGAAATCTCCTCAAACACCAACAGTGTGCAGCTCCACCTGGATGATGCGACGGCGGCCATATTGAGCCAGAACGCCCACCACACACACCCGCTTACTGGTGGAGAGGAGACAGTGATGAAGCCAATCAGTATATGGGGATGATTAGGAGGCCATGATGGACAGAGGCCAATGGGCAAATTTGGCCAGGATGCTGGGATTACACCCCTACTCTTTTTCGAAAGATATCCTGGGATTTTTAATGACCACAGAGAGTCAGGACCTCGGTTTAACGTCTCATCTGAAGGACGGTGCTTTTTGAGAGTATAGTGTCCGCATCACTACTGGGACATTAGGACCCACACAGACCACAGGGTGAGACTCAATAACTCTTCCAGCAGCAAACTAGGACATCTCCCATCCAGGTACTGACCAGAGTCAACCCTGCTTCAGTGGGCAACCCATTGACCCCCTGTCCCCCTCAATATTGGAAAATGCTGCATGTGTCCCACCCAAAAATTAGTATATACCGCAGGGACAAAAACTGTACATTTGGAACTTTTATTTTGAAAGCGACTCCAACTCCAATATTTGTCTAATAATAAACAGATTGGATGATTTATTTGCTGTTTGAGATTCCATACATGTTGTACCACGTCACCATACTGTATGTTACTATTATGGTGGTGGGATGGACGTTGATTCATAGTGGCCAATATGTCCCCCCCCCCCCAATGTCAAAGTCATTCCTATACGCCCCTGGGGCAACCAGTCTTGGGCTACAGGGTGATATATGGCTGCTGGCTATTTAACCCTGACCAAATCATTACATTTTACAACATATTCAAAGAGAAACTAGTTAAATTTGATTGCAAGAATATTTCAAAACATTACTGTTTTTACTGTATTTTTTATCAAATACATGCAGCCATGGTGAGCATTAAAGACTTCTTTCAAAAAAATCTTACTAACCCCAAACTTTTGAATGGTATAGCATTTGTGTGTGTGTGTGTCCTTGTATTATAATATTTATATATACTTTATATTTTTGTTTTTATTTTAGTTAGTTGTACTAAGTAACCACCAGCAGTCCAACTTAAGCTAATTTAAATTAATATTTTCTGAGCAAATGCACGCCTCTTTCAATGCAAATGAGTTGAATTATAAAATATAAATTATGGACTATATTGGCTGCCACAATTAACACTGTTTATGCTTCAAGTCAAAGTTTGTAATGTTGTGATTCATCGGGGAGCTGGTCGGTTCGCTTCAAGGTTCAGAACCCTTTATTTGAAATCCCAATGGGAAAAATGAATGGGAAAAACTATTTCCGGAAGCAACGCAGCTGAAAGAAAAGTGGGCAGTCATAGTACAAGAAAAGGCATTAAAATAAGCTACATATTGGCTTGACCGAACCAATAAACACGCTCTCGCGGATTCGAGCAGAGCTTCCCACACACTTCCACATCTCCCCCGTTCTACACAGCATCCCATTATCACCGTTTACAGCTATGACTGTGTGCTGACTCATTAAAGGTGTCAATGATCCACCATAGAGAGAAAGAGTAACAGAGTGGTTGTGAAAGGAGGGATTGCATGAGATAAAGAGGGTGGGGAGAGAGAGAGAGAGAGAGAGAAAGAGAGAGAGAGAGAGAGAGAGAGAGAGAGAGAGAGAGAGAGAGAGAGAGAGAGAGAGAGAGAGAGAGAGAGAGAGAGAGCAAGGCTGTGTGTTTCTGGGCAGAGCAGATAAAGGCCACCACCATTGGCTGTTTGGATGAGAGGAAGAATTGCACGCTTGTCAAGGTTTGAACGCATGGCTGAATAGAAAAACATATAACTAACCTTGACTTTTCAATCTCCACATTTGCCTGCTTTTATGCCCTTCCTTCCTCTTTCCACCGCTGGTGACATTCTCTACGCGCTTTACAGCTGTCAAACAGACGATTACTATAACCGTAAATTCCTGAGGCGCATTCCCGTCCGTTCATATTCAGTCGCCGTGGAAAAGCGCTGTGTGTGAAGGCGACATTGCTTATGACTACATGCTACAAAACATCACACTTTTTAGGGTTGAAATGAACTAAATAGCTCCGTGAGAATTATAAATCACAGGGAAAGAAACATAAGTGTGTAGGGGAGAGCGGGGCATAACGCTTTTTAACTTGCTCAGTTTGTGTAAATCTACTTAGGGTTCAGAGTATTTATTTTTTCCAACGTTTAATTTCACACATGTCTGGTACAATTATGTGGTTTTGTTTTATTAATACAGAATATACTTTTTTCTTGATATACCCCGAAAGAATGGAAGTGAATGTGACAACATGCCCCATAGGTACATCGTGACATGACCATATGACAGATTAAAATGCTATCTGATCTAATCAAAGAAATATACAAGACAAACTAAAATATTTTCTCAATAAAATACAATTATTAACTTTTTCATATAAAATAATTTTTTAATAATTAAAAATAAAAATGCATTTGACTACAAACACAGGAAAACACAGCTATACAACATAGTTCAAAACATTAATAATTAGTAATTTCTGAACATTGACTCTCAGTCTTTATTCACCTTTTTCTCATGTTTTCTCAACAGAATTCATAAAAGTATAGAATATAATAGCATATTTCTAATAGGGGCTCATTGTAACGCAGTGTGACAACATGCCCCACCTGCACAACTGGGATTTAAACCCTGCTAGTGTCTTCTGCTAGTTAGCGAAGCATTAAAGAACTATATCAACCGTTAAATAACATATTGGAGATTAAAATAATATCAGATTTGTCTAATTTTAAATAAACACAAAAATAGAGATGAAAAATTAACTTAAGAAATGTACTTTTCCTATGGTTTAATAAATGTCTATTGATAATTAAAACATTTTTACACTTAATATTCAACAATATTATTGATCTGCCAGCATTTTGACACCATTATATGAGAACTGAACTGAGCGGGACGATGACATCACTGTTTTCTCCAGAGAGGCTGCATAGATAAATAAACAAAATTAATAACTTTTAATTACAACAAAAATGAACCATTACTGAACTTACTTAAGCTGGACTATGATGCTATTTTATTCTAGATCTGATGTAGCAGAAACAAACTCTGTTGCATTATGTTCCTGTTATCACTGTAAAGCTGCTTAGAAACAATCTTTATTGTAAAAAGCACTATATATATATATATATATATAAAGGTGACTTGACTTGACTTTAAAATAAAGCTTAAAAAATGGGGTTTTAACAGTAATGCTGTAGAAGAACCATTTTTGGTTCCCCAAAGAACCTTTCAGTGAACAGTTCTTAAAATAAAATGTTTTTGTTATTATATAGAACATTTTAAAAAATCTGCTATAAAGAACCTTTTGTGGAATGGAAATTTTCAATGGATATTAAAGGTTCTTCATGGAACCATAGATGCCAATAAATAACCTTTATTTTTAGGAGTGTTTTTAAATTATAATAGTGTAGGGCTCCAGACAAAATAAATAAAATGACTATAGTGGGAGATTTTGGCCCCTGAAATTAAACGTGAAGGAGCCAAACAGCGTTGTCATATATAATGAGACAAATTACACAATGGCTAAAAATAGTTGTTGAGAAGCAGTTCATTGAGTGCATAGCTTCTTACCTTAGCTTGTAACTCTTTCCTTGCCAGCGTTTTTGAAAAACGTTGCCAGCCAGCTAGCAGCATTTGTTTCATGACCCCAGAGTATTTCTGAACATGCATTTTAAAATGTAATTTATTCCTGTGATCAAAGCTGAATTTTCAGCATCGTTACTCCAGTCTTCTTCAGTGTCACATGATCCTTCAGAAATCATTCTAATATGCAATTTTCGTAATGTCCCTGCTAAATAAAAGTATTCATTTCTTTTAAAAATCAGAACAAGAGATTAGAATATGATAGAAACTTGGAATGACTTGAGCTATTAAATGACACCCTAGCAACCACCCAGAACACCATAGTTACCACATAGTAACATGTTAAAACCAATCAGAACACCATACAGCAGTCTTGTCAGCCACTCCAACACAATATTTTTCCAAACAATGCCTTAGAAGCACCGCATATTAATTATATCTGAACTATTGACTCAAGTACACATTCCAACGTTAATTAATCTAAATTCTCTATATGACGGCAGCCATTTTCCCAAGGGATCGCAGGCCCGGCTCACTAATTTGAACACCTGCCTCATTATCTGTGGCGCTCGGCCCTGAGCTCAATCGCAGTTACAGCGGCTATGAGAGATAGAGACAGAGAAGAGCACGAACCAGAAATAATGATTTTTTTTTTTCTTTTTCCAGTGGAAGCTAATGAGAGCAGGACAGACATTGGGTCGATGTCTCGGGACAGTTGCTGTATGACCCCACGGGTCAGCCAAGCCCTCTAGATCTAAAGCTGAACTGGAGCAGCCATTGATCGCATTGGGAACGGTCACACGACACATCATCTCTGTCTGAAGTGCCGCCCAATGCAGCACAGACACAATATTAAACCAATGAACTACCATGCAAACAACTTTATCATCTGCTGAGAGTCTGTAAACATGTACAAATTACATCAAGAGTCTTGGACAAATGCCTGGTGACTGTGCGATCACATTGGTGGTGAATGTACAGCTCTAGATTGACTCAGTCGTCCGTCGATGTGGAAAATAAGAGCTGTCAATCCTGATCCATTACAGATGGCAAACTCACCCGGCATGTAAATCTTTTCAGCACAAATCAGCTCGACTCTGTAATAAGATGGGTAAAAGACTTAGCATCGAAATGGTAAAATATAGATGTTCAATATATATAGCTTATTTTAAGTTGCTTAAAGGTAAAGTGTGTATTTTTATTCAAATGTAATGTGCAAAGACAATTATAAGCATTCATTAGCTGGCAATGAATATTCACAACTCGTTTTTGTAATGTGAG
>NC_138723.1:27350712-27403212 GCF_965113295.1 Leuciscus leuciscus | reverse complement strand
CACGACGAGAGTGTGATTAACCACTTCTCTGGAGAACAAAGGGTGACAATACATCAAAGAGCCGTATCTCTCCGTTCTGCCTCTCCTGCCTTCATTTAACTTACAAAGTGTGCACAGGGATCAAAAAGATCAAGAAGACTGATAGAATGATCTCACTCACTTCATTTCTCTCTCTCTCTCTGGGCATTAGCATACGAAAACACAGATTCCTCACAAAATAGCACCCCTCCACCACTTCTTTAGTATTATATACACTACTGTTCACATGTTTGGGGTCGGTATGATTTTTTTGAAAGAAATTAACGACTCGCGAAGTGAAGACATTTATAATTACAAAAGATTTTAAATAAATGCTGGTCTTTTGAGCTTTCTATTCATTAAAGAATCCTGAAAAAATGCATTGGTTTTCACGACAATATGAAGCAGCAAAATTTTCAAAATTGATAATAATGAATGTTTTTTCAGCAGCAAGAATGATTTCTGAAGGATCATGTGACGCTGAGGACTGGAGTAATGATGCTGAAAATTCAGCTTTGATCACAGGAATAAATTACATTACGGTTTTACTGTATTTTACATTAAATAAACACAGCCTTGGTGAGCATCTACGAGACTTCTTTCAAAAACATTAAAATTCTCATTGACCCCAAACAGCAGGTCATCCAGATGTTCCATGCATACAGAAATGCACAGAATTACTTTCATAAAAGATAGTTTTGAGATTTGCCTTTTAGATTTCTTTCATTTCCATGCCAATGTCACATTTGGCATGTTCACTAGGTACTCTTCTTTGTAAAGCTACTTTGGAACTAATTGAATAGAAAAAGTGTTCCACTCATAAAACAGAACTGAACTGAATCCCGCTCTTGTTTTTCCAAAGATTCCCAGTGTTGATATTCTTATTGCCATGACAGCCTATCTTAAAAGCCTTCTCCATTTACAATTAATGCGGTTGCATTTATTTATTGATTTATTTATGCTTTATGCAACCCAGAGGAAACCCGCTGTACGTCTAAAAATCAAAGCGCTTGTCTTTCATCAAAACACAGTCTCAAGACAGTGAGGAGCTTTCATAAGCATGACAAAGTTTGATGGATGGAAGATGGAAAGATGTTTTTCTCTCTCTTCTCCATGCCTTGACTCCTCCATCTTGTGCTCCATGCATGAGCGGGAGGCAGTCTGGAGTGTGAGTGGTGTTTCAATGACTGTTGCCCACAGAGAAGCACTAAAGTGTGCAGGCCTGCCAAGAACCCTCCAACCGATCGCTCATTCACACGCTCAAAAGACCTGGACCCGACCGCAGCGAGACTGCACAGCCAGAAAACACCCGGACACCCATATTTAACACCTCACATCTCACACTGAGTATTGCTATGCTTTCTTTATCATGGTAATACCACTGTATTCTTTGAAGTACTTTGTCACCATCACATTGGTAAGGAAAATACTATGTAAGATGGTCCTTTTTGTAAGTTTGCTAATACATTTTTGTTTTTTGGACATTACCATGATATTCTTAGAAGTATCTTGCAGTAACATGTAAATAAATACGTTAGTACATGATTTTTAATAACATGTTAAAATAACCTTTTTAAAGGGAAAATTGTAAATACCACGGTACCCTTTTTTTGGTGTAAGTGTCGCACCAGATATACAATTTTTGGACATTAAAGTACCATGGTATTCTTATTAATACCTTGCAGAAACATGTAAATACCATGGTATTTTCAACTGATGCAATTACTTTTTAAGGGAAAATGGTAATACCATTGTTTTATGAGTATTTACCATCGTAATACCATGTTTTTAATGATATAACATGGTAATACCATAGTTTTATGAACATTTACCATCATAATACAATGTTTTTTAATTATGTAACATTGTAAAAACATAGTTTTATGAATGTTTACCATCATAATACAATACAAAATGTTGTTTTTTACTCAAAATAATTTATTACCAGCTACTAATTAAATCTTCAACAGTGTAATTAGATTACTGTACTAATTACTCTCTTAAAAAAGAATGCCATTACTTATTAGTAATTACTTCCTAAATCCCAAAAATAGACATGAAACTGCTCTTTTAATTCTTTCAAATAAATAATATAAATTCTTCTTGAACTGACCGTATTTAAAGGGAGAAGGTTACATTAAAACATACATTTTAACATAAGAGATTAAATGTTAAATCTTATCTATTTGTCTTTGATGACAGACAAGCGTTTAATTCAATCCCGGTTAATACAGAATTGTTCTAGTCTATACAGTATGCAATTAAATCAGAAGTAACTGTAATTAAATTACAGAAAAATTAAGAGTAATCCTTTACTTTTTCAAGGGAAACGTAATTAAATAACAGTAATTAAAAACGTAATGCATCACACACACAACACTGGATGTAACATGGTAATACTATATGCATTTTTGGTTATGTACCTTACAAAAAGTTCTGCAGCATTACCATGGTGAGGGTATCAGATAGTAAATACTATGGTACTTTTGGTGCATATTTACACAATACTTACAATAATGTTTAAAATACCATGGTCCTTTTTTTTTTTTTTTTAAGTGGTTCAATGGCATTACCATGTTATTTTGACATACACTAGGGCACATTAATAATAAGTAAACACTCTATATCCTGGTATTCAAAAGTACGATGGAACCATATGTTTTAAGGCCATTAAAGCTCTTCAGTCACACTCACATTTCAAGATTAATTCCCATTTACAAAAGCAGCAGGCACGATAATATCACATTCAGAAGTGATTCAGATCTAAATGTCTGAAATTACATTAATTCAGGGGCTCTTTCTAAAGACGTCTTCATACCCTGAAAAATTCATTTCCATAATAGCTGTAAAATGAAGTTTTGGCACTAAATCGACTCTCTCCACCTGCTGAGATTGTCCTTCTGCATTAGCGGCTGACAGCGCTCGCGAGCACACGACTGAACTAACCCGACAGCTGAAGGTGTGTAAAACATAGAGCTAAAACGTTAAGGCAAACACTCGCTCTCAAATGTCACCGTGGAGACAGGGGAGCTGACGGCAATGCTTTGACTGCGTTTCTCACCTCGTCTCGACGCGATAAACGCGCCGGCGCTCAGGTGAAGGCAGCTCTCAAATCAGAGAAACAGGTTGGGACGTTTCAAAACACGCTACCTGTCAGCCACTGCTTTGAAGCAAAGGGAAGCTGAAATATTAAGCATGTAAAACGCTCCACGGAAATTGAGGTGTCATGCGCCTGACAGATGGCGCATGCTTTGCAGCAACTTCCATCTGGCTGAAGTGACACCGTCATATTCAGAGGCTCAGATTCATCATGGAGCGTCTTCAAAGTTCAGCGCTGACGTCCTGAATCGCTCATTCACATGCATCATTAGAGCTGTAGCCGTGTTAGGAGCGATTATGAGGGGCCGCGTGTGCAATTCCTCAACTTTAGCTCGCTTTTTAAATCAAGGCATCTGTTGGCAGTAAACATTTAGATGTCTGAGGAGCCTTGTTCTTTACAGTCTTGAAGGCCCTACGTATAATTCCAGTGCAGTAAATGTGAGTTTATGACCTTTTCTTTCCACAACAACAGTAGATTGAACATTTAATCAAGGGGAATAAAATCAAGACACAAAACAAACAAGATTCAAACTCACATCTCCCATTTGAGCACCATGGCTCAACATGTGGGAGAAGCATAAAATGGTGGTTGCAACCCAATGCAATTCATTTCTGAGGAAGATCTTTTTTTTTTGCTTAACATTCATGCACTGAATCCTTCAAAAAGAAAAAGAAAAACAGGATCATTACAAAAGTCAATGGGTTTATTTCGATTCCATGTTGACTTTAACTAATCAAAGTCAGTAACACTTCACAATTAGGTTCCATTTGTAAGCATTAGTTATTAGTTAACATGAACTAACAATGAGAAATACTTCTAAAGCAGTTATTAATCTTAGTTGATGTTAATTTCAATATTTCTTAAAACATTATTTCTTAAAACCAGAAGTTGCATCTGTTAATATTATTTAATGGAGTAGAGCTAACAGTACATATGAAAGCGCTATATAAATGCTTCATTCTATTCTATATAACATAACACAAAGGCATTTACTTAATGCATTAACTAATGTTAACTATTATAAAGTTTATCCACATTTTAGTGTGCAATTCATAATCTGATCCAGTGCAAATAAACACAAAACAAAAAATATATTCTCTTTTCATGGTCAAGATGAGCTGATCCTGGGCCATTCATTAGTTTTGTCGGATTCACCCGACCAATGCGATCAGTCAGGGCTGATTAACACTGCCTGATCATTTCATTAACACTCGGAGGCAACAGATGCTCGGCTGTGAAACTCTTGTGTCAGGATGTTTACGCTAAACTGTTTCCTCGCTTCTTCATCGGGTAACATTAAAGAGGGCCTTAATTTCACATCTTTTTTTCATTTGACAGGCTCTGCCTCTTTTTTTTTTACACACTGCCTACCTGATAAGCGTGTGTAATAGTTAAATTCACCAATAGTTTGATGGGTTGATCCCCGCAAGAAGAAAAGCATGCACATTTTGCCCTTCAGCAAAACGAAGATTGCTCCAGGGGGATTGAACCTGAAACAAGAACTAGAGCAGCATTTGCTCGTGCAAAATAAATGATTAAAGTAAAGGTAACACTGTTTCTGGCAGCTACCATATAATATCACAGCTGAGGTCAAGAGGGAATTGTAACACTGGTTATGAAATGTGAATTGTATGACAGAAAAGAAAATACCGTATATACATGAAGGTATATCCTAGAGATGCACGGTTAATCGTTTAAAAGATCATGATTTCAGGATGATTCAAACATCCACGTGATCTAAATGACAACGATTCGTGCTGTCTGTGTTCGTGTTTCCGGCTTTTGACCCAGAAAGAGCATGTATGCAATAATTCAAACGATCACAAAAGTATAAAGGTTTATAGTTTGGATGTCTACGGAAGCGATCAAAATATAGCAGATCCCCTTTTGAAAGTAACTTGGCACTTCAAATAACGATTGTATCGATAATGGATTACATTGTTGCAAAAAGTGACTGTTAAAAACGTATTTGCCATTCGTTCATTCAATAGATTCGTTCAAAAACACTGATTCATCTAGTAATGAGACAAGTGAAGTATTTATGAGTGAGTCATTGAATCATTCATTTAATAGATTCGTCAAAAACACTGATTCATCTAGTAATGAGACAAGTGAAGTATTTATGAGTGAGTCATTGAATCATTCATTCAATAGATTTGTTCAAAACACTGATTCATCTAGTAATGAGACAAGTGAAGTATTTATGAGTGAGTCATTGAATCATTCATTCAATAGATTCGTTCAAAAACACTGATTCATCTAGTAATGAGACAAGTGAAGTATTTATGAGTGAGTCATTGAATCATTCATTCAATAGATTTGTTCAAAAACACTGATTCATCTAGTAATGAGACAAGTGAAGTATTTATGAGTGAGTCATTGAATCATTCATTCAATAGATTCGTTCAAAACACTGATTCATCTAGTAATGAGACAAGTGAAGTATTTATGAGTGAGTCATTGAATCATTCATTCAATAGATTTGTTCAAAAACACTGATTCATCTAGTAATGAGACAAGTGAAGTATTTATGAGTGAGTCATTGAATCATTCATTCAATAGATTTGTTCAAAACACTGATTCATCTAGTAATGAGACAAGTGAAGTATTTATGAGTGAGTCATTGAATCATTCATTTAATAGATTCGTTCAAAAACACTGATTCATCTAGTAATGAGACAAGTGAAGTATTTATGAGTGAGTCATTGAATCATTCATTCAATAGATTTGTTCAAAACACTGATTCATCTAGTAATGAGACAAGTGAAGTATTTATGAGTGAGTCATTGAATCATTCATTCAATAGATTTGTTCAAAAACACTGATTCATCTAGTAATGAGACAAGTGAAGTATTTATGAGTGAGTCATTGAATCATTCATTCAATAGATTTGTTCAAAACACTGATTCATCTAGTAATGAGACAAGTGAAGTATTTATGAGTGAGTCATTGAATCATTCATTCAATAGATTTGTTCAAAAACACTGATTCATCTAGTAATGAGACCAGTGAAGTATTTATGAGTGAGTCATTGAATCATTCATTCAATAGATTCGTTCAAAAACACTGATTCATCTAGTAATGAGACAAGTGAAGTATTTATGAGTGAGTCATTGAATCATTCATTCAATAGATTTGTTCAAAAACACTGATTCATCTAGTAATGAGACAAGTGAAGTATTTATGAGTGAGTCATTGAATCATTCATTCAATAGATTCGTTCAAAAACACTGATTCATCTAGTAATGAGACAAGTGAAGTATTTATGAGTGAGTCATTGAATCATTCATTCAATAGATTCGTTCAAAAACACTGATTCATCTAGTAATGAAACAAGTCATGAGTCATTGATTCATTCATTCAAGCCATTTAAAAAAAATAAAAAATTAACTCAAATGAATAAAATATTTCTAAATAGACTGCAGCAATTAAGTTTGGTCAGAACTTATGTTATTTTATTTAGTTGTCTGTTCAGAAGCGTGGGAGGATCTTGATCTCTATTTGAAACAAAAAACTTGTGATTCTCAATTTATCCACATTTTTACAAAAAGTGACTGTTAAAAACATATTTGTCATTGAATCATTCATTCAATAGATTTGTTCAAAAACACTGATTCATTTAGTAATCAAACAAGTGAAGGCTTTGAGTGAGTCATTGAATCATTCATTCAAACCAAAAATGTATTTAGTTGTCTGTTCAGAATCGTGGGAGAATCTTGATCTCTATTTGAAACAAAAAAAAAAATCATATTTTTACTTGTATATATGAGGTAGATTTCTAATAGGCTGTAATTCAATAAGTAAAATGTAAAACATGCTACAACTGGCCTCCAGTCTCCCCTATAGGGGTAATTATGTCACTTTGGATTAAAAAAAAATCTCCTAAAACGACTACTAACAAATCCACATCTCTTCTACCTTTGCTCTTTCTCTTCAAAGCAGAAAATCTTGTTTGTTTAGTGATGTAGGACACCACTGCTCAGAGAAAACTCGAGAAAGTCTCACCAACTCCCAGTGACTAAGAGCATCCTCATATGTGAACAATGTGGAGCTGCTGAGTTGGACTCCAGGCGCTGAAGAGAAGCTGTCAGTCGCCTTGCTGTCAGCAAACCTCCAGGGCATCAGATTCAAACCTCTCGTTCGGAGGAAACTACAGCGGAAAGCACTTTCCAAGATCCACTGTACACACACAGGCCGGTACAGAGCTACAGGATAGTCAAGTCAAGTCAAGTTTATTTGTATAGCGCTTTTCACAATACAGATTGCATCAAAGCAGCTTCACAGTATTAAATTAAAATAATATAACAAAGTTTGTTTCAAGAGGAATTTATTGATTGATAAAATAAAATTAAATATCCCCAAAATATCCCCAACTGAGCAAGCCAAAGGCAACAGTGGCAAGGAACCGAAAAACTCCATCAAGTGACCTAATGGTGTCCTAAAACTCCATCAGGTGACCTAATGGTGTCCTAAAACTCCATCAGGTGCCTTAATGGAGAAAAAAAAAACCTTGGGAGCATATAGCATATATTACGCAAGCTGCCCTGTCAGAGCTTATAAAATGCCAGTGATCTTGCATAAAACACCGTATCCTGATGTAGACACAAATCTTAAGAGCTTATTGCTATTTTTAACGCACCACATGCTTAACTGAAATAATACCATAATGTCAGCCAACAAATTAAGCTTGAGATATTAACTTACCGTACTGAACATGCCAGCGTTCAACGGATCTAAATCAGTATTTGTTTAAATATCAGATTAGGATAAGACAATATCAGCAAAACAAACACCTGAAAATGGATTCAGAACCAGACAGAAGCCCAAAATATCCTGAGTCAACAAACCCACACAGGTACAATCAAATGAGTCATTCTATGATACCGGTGCTTTTTGTATTTCAAAAGGGGAATAAAAAAAAAATATATATATATATATATATATATAATTTTTTTCTTAAAAAAAAAAAAAAATATATGTTTAAAAAAAAAAAAAAAAAAATATATATATATATATATATATATGTAAAATTACGGTTAAAAAGTATAATATTTTAAGTAAATATTTCTAAGTATAATATTTTAAGTAAATATTTATAAGTAAAAAATAATAATAATAAAAAAAAAGATATCTATATATTATTTTGTATTTCGTTTTTTAACAATATATATGTTTAATATATATTTTTTTTTTACTTATAAATATTTACTTAAAATATTATACTTTTTACCCATAATTTTATACATTAAAAAAATTACCTAATTTATTTAATATTTAATTATTATTTAAATATATTTATATTACATATTGAATAAATTACAAATATTTTATAATATAAAACAATTTGTAAATATTTATATTAAAAAAATTGTACCAGACAAAATGAAGTTTTAATGAACTGTTTTGTGCCATCTTGAGGCAAATCAAATTATTAATGTAAAATATGAATACAAATTTCCCTACCAGTATTATACACCACTGGCTATTTCTACAAATACTCACTTTTCATGGTAATGAGACAATGACAAACAGAAAAAAACAAACAATATAAAATGATAAAAGAAAAAGTCTACAATTAACCATAAAAGTCATATAGGCCTGGTTTCACAAACAGGGCTTAGATTAAGCCAGGGTTAGACCTTAATTAGGACATTTAAGTAGCTTTTATAAGCGTGCCTTAGAAAAAAAACCCATTACTGATGTGCATCTTGAGACAAAACAATGGCACTGACTTATTTTAAGATATATCAGTGTAAGTTGCTTTCAGTTAAAACAGCTCAAACATGCATTTTAGTCTGAGTCTAGCTTAAACCGTGGGATTATTTCCATGTCAATGAATAAAAAGGCACCTGTTTTTCCACACCATAAATACCCAGCACAGGACACTGCCACAGACAAACACACACATTTTTAGCCTTTAGTCCTCTGGGTGCACATCTCACACGCTTTTTTTAGTCCCTATCAGACATTTCCTGCAGGACATTCTTCCCCTTTCTATTCTGATTTGGCTTTGTGTATCAGAAACTAGGGAGAGCTGCGGAGAAAGACGGGAAGTGATGTGATGGGAAGAGAAGGACAAATTCCAGATGAGTGAGTTTCAGAAGGTGCAGAACAGACAGTCTGTCACCTAGAGAGTTCTGGCCCTGTGAAAATAACACTGACAGCACCGCCAGTACAGTCGATCTGACTTTTGGGAGAACTACTGTGAATTTGCTTAAAACTTTGCAGGCGATAATAGTTCTGTGGTTGTTCACAAATCGGCAAGCAGTGCAGTTAAAGGAATAATTCACTCAACAATGAGTACTATAACTCATTTGCACCCCTAAGTCATTTCTTGTGTGGATGCAGAACATATGGACTATTATGTTGCTTGCTTTGGAAGCATCAAAGCTCCCTGTCCATTGTGCATGGAAGAGAGTGACCAGAACGAATTAAAGAGCACCATAGACAATGATGGAGAGCAAAGAGGGACATGAGTGAATTATTTCTTGATTCATTTGAGGTATGATTCATTGGTAAAGAATACTCTTTATATTTCATGTGTTTCGTATATGGAAGAGCTCTGAGTATTATATCACCAGCAGTAAATAAAGACACATAGAGTGTAACTAAGATCTCTTCAATAGTGCAGTCAGTGTGCCAAAACAATGAGAACTCTATTATTATGGGACCTGATCCAAAGTGAACACGAGGGATATGATAACTTTTGTAATCTAACCCCTCTAGTTAAAGGAATGTGCTGGGTTCAGTACAAATTTAAGTTCTATAATGAGTAATTAACACAGATGCTGACGATTTCTAGACAATAATTTTGAATGCTCTTTTTGAACTCAATTTGAAATGGCCAACTTTACTACTGTAAGTGCAACAGAAGCCAATTAAACAACTGTATACACTTGCAAAACACATGCTAGCGTTGCCATTTTATTTCTTTATGCATCGTCTGAACAGACAGAATACTGGATGGAAACTAAATGACATATTTAAAAGTTTTTTCCTATGGAAAAAAAAAAATTCATGCCTTAAAATAGCTTGAATGTAACTACACCCTTGCTTCATGTAGTATATGCAGCTCCATAAATATGCAAATTAGCCCCGCCTCCACTCACTCTCACCAGCTCGGACTACCTGAACCACTTAGTCGGTTAACCTTAGTAAACGCTGCACAATGTCAAGTGGAAACACTGGTTTAATTCAGCCATATATGTTTGAACCAGAACTAATTCAGAAGAAGTGGAAGAGTGAATTACACAGGCTTGTATACAAGTCAGAATGGTAATGCATTTTATGTATCATTCTTTAAAACGTCGGACACATAATGGTAATTAATATAATTAGCCTTTTGCTTGACTACTTTATCAAACAGCTAATAATGTGCTGCTAATGCAACACCAACCACGTTCGCCATCTCAGAGTCAGACAGCTGCCTTCTAAAAATCAGCATCCTTAGAAACGCTTTGAACAACTTAGAATGTCAGTGTATATTTCATCATTACATCGTGATATACATCATATACATAATTCACCCGCTATATTGCTAAATGTACCCGATTTTTCATATCAACAGGAAAATATAACCTGGCTTCTCTTGAGACTCCCCTGCTTCACAGCGGTTAATGATATGCTAAAGCCTGCCCGCGCGTTGACATGATTGGTTACAAGGCAGTTTGTGACATAAGAAACACAAGCAATTTCAAACTGCTTCTTTTTTCACTTTTCTTCATTGGTTTGTCTTAAAGCATATTAAAAACACTACATAGATAAACAACATTAAAAACTTGAGTTTCACCACAGGGGTCTTTAAGTCATAAAAATTTAATAAAAATCGAATATTACAAAATATGACACTCGTTTTTCTCAAGTAACACTGTATCCAAAAGATACAGCTTCAGAAGAAGGCTGGGTCTGATTTCTTTAGCCAGCATTGAGCTCATTTTCGTTCTCATTCAGATCGTTAAACATTGCGTTACACGAACTGGAACGCTAAACGCACTTGCGCGAGAGGATGTCTCTGCTTTGCTGCTATTGGCTGATCACGCTGTCAACGGAATAAAGCCCGCCTAGAATAATAAAATAGACAAAACTAAACTGGGAAGTGTCACATCACTTGCATAGGCCTACTGTTGTCCTTCCTTGTTGTTGTTTTTTTATTCTATTGTTCTCCTCATTTGTGAGTCGCTTTGTATAAAAGCGTCTGCTAAATAATTAAATGTAAAATGAACTTGAAATGACTTGGGCTATAAAAAAATAAAGCTGAACCTCAGTGTCTGCTACAGTAACACACGTTCGAGCGAGGATAGACTTGATTGTAATACATATTGTTATATATTTATAGCCTAGTATCTATATCTCTGGCTTAATATGGATTTCTTGTTTGTTAGTGGAAAGAGAAATGCAGTTCCTTCAACCTGAAAACAAAGGAAACGTCAAATGGTGCTGGAACATGAATTTACATTGGACAAAAATAATCCAAACACAGAGTGGGGTCTTTTTCTTCTATGAAAAATAAACATTTTTTTATTTTTTTTATTTTTTTACGAGAGGACAGAACTGTGTTATGGAGCCACATGCACTCGCGCATGTCCCGATTAAAGATGAGTTGCCCACGCGCTTGGAACTGAGCTAAATTTACACAGCAAGTGATTAAAGAGCTGCTCGGGGAAGCAAAAACGCGGGTGGATGAAGAACCAACACAGTCATTTGACTTCTTGTTCACGCATCTGCATGAATAATGCAACAGCATTGCATTTATTACACCAGGTCAGGGAGGGTGAGTGCTCCTGTTTTGGGGAGGTGACACTTACTGAAATCAAACTGCTCGTGTCTGATGCGAGCACACATGGTTTACAAAGGAATCATTTATTTCAAGCGCAATCTTGCACACACAAACTCATGATATCTTGTAAATGAAGCATGCTTATGAATGGACAAGCAAACGCACACAATAGCCAACAACAAACAAATGCGTTTTCATTTCATTGCAGTTAAAGCGCAAGGGTCCTTCAGACAATCTTGAGTGTGATTTACAATGTTAAGCGCGATGTTTGTGCATTACATCTATACATGTGATACATTATAAACGACATTCATTTGGAATCCCGCAGCGTTTCTTTGTCCACGCGCGTTATTATGCACCAGATCCACACATACGCGTGTTTCTTCAATGTTTCTGCCCCACTTTTGTCTTGAAAACAATTCTGGCAGCGCATGCACGATCCAAACTGATCAAACCCGGCATGTTTGTCTCAAATACGATCTTGTCCGCAAGCCCCACACGTCGCATCAGGGTGACTAAACTTGTGCTGCAACGAGTCTTTTATTAAACAGGCTGTGCGTAATTGAAATAAAAGTGCGGTGGACGTGGTGTTAAAGTTTCCAGGGGGGCTTTATGGTAAACAGCAGTGGCAGTCCATCAAAGACACAAGGGCATCTGAATCAATCAGAGCAGTAATGAACATTACCTTGGGTTGTGATCTCTCCCCATAGGATTCCCATCCAAACCATCAAGCCAAGCAGCAGAGCATCACTTTGAACTCCCAGCATGTTAAGACACAGTCCAAAGGGGGTCCAGTCCAGAATAATCACAGATGGGGTTTAGGTCCACAGCAGAGCTGCTTAGTGTCAGAGACGTGAAGTTGAACTCACAGGCGGCGTGTCTGCATGAGCTCCCGTGTGTTCACAGCTCTGTGATGTCGGTTTGGTCTCTGTCTCCAGCTCTCTTCATCTCTCCTCTGCTGAACTCCGCAGTGTGTCTTCTCCTTCACTCACCCCTCCTCTCTCTCTCTCTCTCCCTCTCTCTCTCTCTCTCTCTCTCTGCCTTCTGGTTTGTGTGTGTGTAAAAGTTGCTGATGCTGTGAGGGGGAAATGCTTCTACAGTTTCCAGTTCAGGGAAGTAATGAATGCTGATAGATAGATAGATAGATAGATAGATAGATAGATAGATAGATTTTTTGTAGTGTATTTTTGTAGTGTAATATTAATTAAATATGTAGAGTGTATATATGTGGATGTTAACTGTGACTGGATGATTGACAGGCTGGTTTACGGTGACAGAATGTATATATGCAAATGTTATGATGTGGTAGTATGTCAATGGTTAATTTCACATAGCCAGACCTTCAGACTAACGGCAGAAGGTCTGGACTCATAGCAGCTTTCATTGGCCAAGGACCGCCCAGAGGACGTCTAACTGATATGTAAAGCAACCAATCACAGTTTGTTTTGTCCCGCGTCATGTTTAGGGGCGTGAAAATGTAACATCGATGTCCCTACAATAACAGACCGGTGTGTAAAACTCTTGGACGTGTTTCAAAGAGTCTATGCCGCATACTTCACATACTTCCCAGCGTTTAGTTGATCCTGACAAGCGCTCATTGTCACAGTTGTAAACACGATGCCGTTCTCTTTCCATGAGGGGGTTTGGCATCACGGCATCTTTGTTTCCAGGCGAACTGTAAAAGAACGCAGCACACACGTCTCCTGGACATCCTGTAGAATTCAACCAATCAGATGACGACTTTGAAAATCCAGAAGTGTTTCCAATTCAGTGTGCCATATGCATCAGACATTCGGCCAGCGTGACGTTTGAGGCTGAGACTAGTCAACGTGTGGCACGGTGTGGCACGGTGGCTCGCTGTCGCCTCACAGCAAGAAGGACCCGGGGTTGAGCCCCGGCTGAGCCAGGAGTCCCTTCTGTGTGGAGTTTGCTTCTTCTCCCCGTGTCAGCGTGGGTTTCCTCCTGGCGCTCCGGTTTCCCTCACACAGTCCAAAGACAAGCAGGTTAGATGGATTGGAAATGCCAAATTGGCCGTAGGTGTGAATGCATGTGTGTGTGAGTCCCAAGCCATGGGGAGGGTTGGGAAAGACCTGGCAACCTACCCCAGAAAAAAACATTGCCAAAAAAATCCATGGACAGTCTCTCGTGTATGGAGAGAGATGGCCATAGAATCACCAAAAGTAGCATATGACTAAAATGATAATATAGATAGTATGTCATTTGTGTACTCTTCTGCAACAAACTCAAAAGTATACTTTTTCTTCTCAAAAGAGTACATACTTTTAGGGCATATAGTATAAGGGTTGTAGCACACTTCTGAGAGTGGGGTGACAACTAACCCGAGTCTCCATTTTACCATAAAGGCAATCTAAAACTCCCAGCAGAGAGGTTGGGCTCTACTTGCATTAACAAATGTTTTCCCAAATCAATCCATGGCGAAGCCCATATGATATCATGGATGACTTCATCGGTCAAGGGAATTCATAGTCCATTAACTGCGTTGGCATTAATCCCACATCTCTCATCTCTGGTTAAAAGGCTCCTGGCCTGCACTAAGAAATGAGATAGAGATAGCCACGATCGGCACAGACTCTGTTTCAAACGGATATGCTCGGCTATTTGAGAAGAGCTGGACAAAAAACCACATAGAGACCTCCGGCCCGCATTGAGATATGCGATGATTTGATGTGCTTGAATCCAGCGGCCTGAGAAGAAAGTCATTTCTCTGAGAGCGTCATTTTCAAATGCTTGTTAGCTGGATCAAGCTGCTTTGTGATAATCTCTGTTAATTACTTCTGAGTAAATGTTCCAGAAGAGAAGAAGAACACATTCATCTGGAGAAATTCCCTTAAAGGGACAGTTCACTCAAAAATTTCAATTCTGTTATCATTTAGGCCGTGTGCCCATCAAAGTGTTTTTTTCTTTCAGAGGCTAGCATATTTTCCCAATTGTTTTCAATGAGAGCGCCGTGTTTTTTAAACGCCAGCAGCGTGGCAAGGCATCGAGCGTCTATTTCAGCTTTCTCTGCATTTTTTACCTGTCGCAGAGAGTTGTTCTAGAAGAATGTTCTACTTTGGCTCATCACTGTCACTTTTTACCTAGCCGTCCAATCACAGTGGAGGAGGGGCGGGACAAATACCACACCGACCAACCGTCACATTCTCCTTGCACAACAATAACAAACGACAACAACAAGCACATCTCTTCATCCAAAACTAGTGCCAGAGCAAGTACGTTACACTGTGCTGACATTTTTATATTCAGAAACTATTTGCGAAATCAGATACTAACAGTTCTGTGAATATTCCATATCATAGCACATATAGCGTCTCAACTGGAAAACGCGTTTTCAGAAGAGCCCTGGGGTTTTCTGCTGGCTAGTCACCGTCAGACATGTATAACTTTCTGATGTGGAACAAAAAAAAATATATATTTTGAAAAATTATATTATATTTTGAAAAATGCCTTTTTTTTTGGTCCGTACAATTAAAGTCAATGGGGTCCAATATTGTTTGAAAAAAAAAGATGAAAAAAAAAAAGGCATGAGCAGTTTGGATGTCTAAACCTTTTCATCTACGATGGACTGACTGGTTCTAAGGCTTTTAAGATCACAGGTGGCTCAGTGTTGGCAATGCCACTCTCCCTCACAGACTAATGATGCATGACACATGGCATCAGTATGGCTCATTGCCCAGCACTGAAACCGCTGTGTTTGCCATAGTTTAAAGTCAGCTGCTGAATATAATGATGCTGTTGCGTTTCCCTTAAAAAAACAAAACAAAAAAACTTGTTTTTAGCAATGCAACTTACACAGTTGCTGGATTTTGTGCCAGAACTTAATGCATCAAAATAATTAGCATATATATATTTTTTCTATTTTTTTCTTTCTAAAGACAGCTAAACCGACAACATTTACATTGCATTAATGCATCTGACACTCATCCAAAGCGATGTACACTGCATACGAAATATACATTTTAATCACTTCATGCATTCCCTGGCAACCAGTCTCATGACCTTGGTGTTGCTATCGCCATCCTCTTCTTTCTGAGCTACAGAGATGAAGAAAATCCAAGAAACGACAGTTTCTCATAGTGACTGACACTCTATTGACACACTACAGAGGGGTCCGACCCCTTCCGTGCCTCGAGAAAATCTTAATTAGATCCAAGGAGGTCTAAGGATTATCTGTTATTTTCCACACTGTCTCCATCTATCAGCCGGTTGCTGTGATCCCACACTGAAATGCCACCAGACGAGCACATCCACAATATGCTTAGTTTACTTTGGAAGTGCTGAAACAGGTATTCTGCAGCTAATGCGGTGTGGAAAGGTCCTCTGGGATGGGGAACTCATTTTGTTTTTGTTTTCAGCACCTTTGGAGCATTTCCCAGGAACAATTATAGTTAACATGAAATGGCTTTTGCAACCATTTTACTGCTGTAAGGTGATGCGTTTTCAAGTGAAATAAGAAGAAAAATGATTTTCATGATTGGGTCATGAAAAGTAGGTGAAATATACCAGAGTTGCCTCTTCATATCTACCATGATTTGCCTTCCCAGATGCATTTTCCCTGTCTGGATGAGGGGTTTCCAAACTGCCAAGGGGCCTCAAGTGAGGAGAAAATACTGTAAAGAATTTAAATTTAAAAATAAAAACAAAATAATAAAAATATAATTTATTCTATTAAACATTCACTCATAGGTTTATGTTTCTCTTCAGGTTCATACATCTAATCGTACAATGTTAGATAAATGTATTGTGGGTAGAAAAACTAGTAGTCAAATTAATATAAAAAACGATTTTCCAGATACCGGTAATATTGTACATATAAGTTTTCTCATATGATTTTCTCATCTCACTTGCACAAAAACAGATTCAGTATTCCTTAAAATGAATAAAAACTGTGAAATGCAATACTCAGAACATTACGCAAACCTTTGATTATTAAGTATGTTAAATAACACAAATATGCTTTATGTATTTAACCTCACTTTATTAACCAATGTCTTTGCTGCTGACCTTCGATGATCCAATTCAACTACTAATACGAAAAAATGACTTTACATAAAGATCACATTGTTTCATTTTTGTTTTGTTTTTATTGCTGAAGTAAGAGTGTTGAGCTTTCCTCTCCTGCGTCCTATAGTGTATGGATAACGTAAATTTCTAGGCCAACTAGAAAGTTAGCTTTACACATGTTCCCTCTACAAAATCCCAATAATATTTTTCCATAGGCTTTTGGATTATGGCAAAAATAAGCTCTGTGATCAACAAATGTTTATAATTCATAAATTTTTTGTCCATCGAGATCATTTTCACAAATTAACACAACTTTTATGAATTTTGAAGCCTACATACAAAAAGCTAAAGGTAGGCTATTAACAAACAACGCAAGTAACGCAAAAGTAAGTTTTAGGAAGTAACGCAATATTGTAACGCATTACTTTTAAAAGTAACTTTCCCCAACACTGTATATATATGAGGATCTTCACATTTGTGTGGTCCACGACATCAAAAAGTTTGAAAACCCCTGGCCTAGATCAGATGACAACAGTTAAAAAAGGAAAATCGCTTGAGAGGCGGAGCAAGTATAAGAAAACAATCATTTTTAAAATCTTTATAATAACATTTAACGCTAAATCATCTTAATAAGACCTCAAATGTGTATTAAGAAAGTAAAGAGGGTCAATTTTAATTTCATGTTGACTTTAAAGCACACTTGTCACGTTTCAGAACAGGCATTTGGCACCGTGCGCCACGTGTGTCATTCATTGCGTTAGACAGCCCACAATTGCTCTTAGTCACCATTAATAATAGCCAACAAATGCTCACTGGGTTCATTTGTGCTTTTTAACTTAGACTGTGTGTGTGAGTGTTTCACAGAGGAGAACGGGGCCCACACACACCAAGGATTCACTTGAGCCCTCCCACGCGCTCTCTAAACCATCCTATACGCCGTCAGGAGCGGAGATTGTGTGAGTGGAGCTCCCATGTGGCTTCACATTTCATTTACAAGGCACTTGCCTCTATTTTTCCGCATGTCATTCGGTCTCTTCGGGCGAGCACAGGTGCGCAGACACAGAAAATTATGAAGTTATATTAAAAATACGGCTCATAAAACTGCCTAATGTCAATATATAATATTTGTATATATAATATTGATTTACCCATCACCCTCACACACCTCGTAATATCACAGTCTCTTTGTCCTCATGCTGTCTTCGGCCCCTCCTCTACTTTCTTTTCATCCGGCAGCGCGTGGTCTTTGATGGCGGTGAGGGGCTGGCGGTGGAACCCAGGGGAGCGGCGGTCAAACTCACAGCCCATGTTTCTCCGTTCAGTAATCCACAGGCTGAGCGATCCGGGAACATGGGGTCTGTTAATAATAGATCACACAAGTCTAGAATGAGAGCCACATATGAAACTGAGGGGGATCTGAGATACATGAATAGCCATGGCAAATATAAGTTAAACGAACTGAAATACACATTTGGCTCATATTTTGATAAAAACACAAGTCATTATATATATATATATCGCTATATAAGTTGTCAGTAGAATCCTGCTATTTATTTGACACTGACTTGAAAATGTACTTTTGGATATATAGTCACCATGAAATCGAAAATGACAATTATTTTAGTATTTTTATTAAATATTACAGTGTTAGAAATGATTTATCAGTGCACACTATTTTTGTTTTTCAATTAATGTACCCTCTGTTTCTTAAAAAAAAAAATCCTATAATGTGGCTTTTGGTTTCACATTAGGTTTATAATACTAATATACTAAACCACTGCTATTGAAAATAAACATTTGTGGATAGACATATGCTTATGATATAAAAGACAACATATTTAGAATGCATAATTATGAGTCAGCTTAACTCTATTCGATTAAAACATGATCATAAAGAAGTGATTTTTCAGCAGGTCGTCTCATAATTAACCTGCAGTGATCCAGAATTAATTACTGTCACCTGATGAGCAATTAACTTCCTCTTTAAACGTTCACTGGGCGCAAACGCACTCTTTCTCTTCTTATTCTGGTGAGCATATAAGACGCATTAAATCACTTTACATTAAACTAATACACATTTATTGCGTTTTAGCTTTTGTATCAAAATGAGCAAAACAGAGAAACCTTTATCCACGCTTTGGGGTAAGATTTTACGCTTTATTCTTGAAGTAAACATCAAACTTACTAACATTGGATGGTTAATTGATCCACGACACGTTGTTTTAGGTTGTGAACTCAATGACTCTAATAAAGAAGAGTCCTTCAAGACGGATGATACGAACCATCAACACCAGCTGGCACTGAGAACGGTTGGTTCAGTTATTATCGAAGTAGCCTAAACTTGACGTTTTATTTGTAATGGTTGCCATTAACTCGTTAATATTTACTTTGAAAGATGTGTCTGGGTCACACCGCCAAAGATGAGTTTAATATTGTCGAGTTGATCACTGGTGAGGGCAACAATACCGCGAAGGCTGTTCCCATCGCAACACTACACGCTAAATCCATGCCTACGGTAAGATATTACTTTATTTGCATATAATATTAATAAAATTAAGTGTATAAAGCATCATTGTAGTTCATTAAACATTAACCCTGTACTGTCCCACTGTCATTCCAGTGCACAAAGCTCGCTCGCTAAAAAAAATATACCCATAATGCCACTAGCATTTTCTCTCGTGTGGTTTGTGTGTGTGTGTGTGTGCGCCTTGACCCCAATTTATTGTTTTAATATAAAGTATTCAAACAATATTGTTTACCACTATTTTATGGAGTCTTATAGGGATAGTTCCACAAAAATTAAAATTCTGTTAATTACTCACCCTCATGTCATCCTAAAGCCTTACTTACTTTCATCTTCGGAACACAAATTAAGTGTTTTTTTAATGAAATCTGAGAACTTTCTGTCCCTCCATTGATGGCTACGCAACTACAACTTTGACGCTTCAAAAAGTTCATAAAGAGCTCATAAAACAAATACATATGAATTGAGGGGTTTAGTCCGATTTTTCTGAAGAGACTTGATCGCTTTATGATGAACAGATTAAATGTAGGCTTTTATTCACAAACATTCAACTTGCACATCAGTTGTGGTAAACGTAAGCTCAAGCATGTTCACTTGATGTGCGAGAACAATGTGGTTCATTCTTGTTACACGGCACGTTTGAGCTTCCGCAAGAACCAATGAGGTTTGTTCACGCGCGTCAAGCAGTTCGGTTGAGCTTATGCTCTCTGATCAATGTTTATATGTGAAAAGCTAAATTAAATCTGTTCACCCTTTAAAGCTTATTCTGAACACGTGTACGTACAGTACCCCTAACATTTTACTTCCACAAGTCCGTGTTCCTCATGAGATTTCACTCTCCATCAGGTCAACCTGTCTGGCTTGGATCTTCATCCACCTGTGACCTTTCGCCTGAAGCATGGCTCTGGGCCGGTGTATGTCGGAGCAGAACATGTGGCCCGTGAGTGGCCAGTTCAACTCTTTTAACTGCTACTTTCTTTAGTTAAGCTACAATTTTAAGTAATTGAGTCCTGTCAAAATCTCTTCCAGTGGAGGAGTATTCTGATGAAGAGCTGGATGAAGAGATGGAGGAGGAAGAAGAGGAGGAAGATATTGAAGAATCACCGGTTAAGAAAGTCTCAAAAAATGGTGCTGGCAAAGTAAGGCCTCGTCTCATAGGTCCCAAATCATTGAAATTAAATTGAGCCAATTTTCACTGCTCCCTTTTATTTTTAAAGAGAAAGAAGCCAGAAAAGGGAGAAGATGGGTAAGTTCAATCTGACTTTGAGTTTTAATTTTTTTTTCTGCAAAGCAAACTAATCAAATGTTTCCTAAATGCAGGGAAGCCTCAGATGGTGAAAATCCACCTAAAAAGGTGCCTTTTTTTCTAATGGTTTTTTTCTTTTTTTCCAAAGTGCAAGTGTATAACATTTGTTTTTGCTTCCTTCAGGGTAAAGGAAGGGGGCGGAAGGCACAAGCTGCGAAGGTGTGACAAGGCAAGGACCTGCAGATGACCGCACTGGTTTGATCATGTAGTGACTCAGGCATTGATCGTGTTCTCTTATTGCAGATGTGGATGGGAAGTGCTGCTTTCCCAGAAGGCCGCTGCTGGACATCTGAGTTGGGGAGCTCAAATTTCTCACCATGGTCCCAATGTAGCTATGCTTCATATAATAAAACTGTTGGAGGGAGTGCAAACTTGTCTCATTTCATCCATGCAAAAAGTATGACTGGGTTGATGAAAATCTGTCTGCAACTGTTAATGCAACAAAGGTTGTGTTTTTGTTTTTTTGAGAAAATCTGGGCTAGAATAACACATTTACAATAGAAGCAAATCGGGTCAGTCTATAAACATTAAAATACTCACTTCAATAGTACAGCCCCAAAACATGCAGATGCATGTTAAACGTTTTAGCATGAAAATTGCTGTAACCATTCCACAACCTTAAAACCAAATTACTTGCTACAAAAACTCTTTGTGTTGTATGCTATGACTATTGTTGGCTCTGAGATGAATTGCTTGTTCCTCCTTCAAAGGAACTTTCTCTGGATAAAAGCATCTGCTAAATGTAAAAGAAATCTAATTTCACAACTTCATTGCCATGACAAGTGACAATACAGTTCAAATACAAAAGTTTTTTTTTTAAAATAAGGATCCCATTTCTGCTTTTAAAACCTCCCAAATTGGCCATATTTACTTGTTAGTGCCTAACTGTAACCTCAATTGATTTTAAACGTGTCAATTATTTGTGGTAATTAACATACCACAAATGCAGTGATTTAGCTTTACTAAAACCTAAACCTGGAATATTCCATTAACTAGCCTGGATGCATTTTTCTCCATCCAAGCAACTTGGATTACTATAGAGCACAGGTGTGTTTATTGGCTTCAAAAACCACCTCTGGTGTCCAAACTATATTTTCTTTCCCTCCTCAATTATTTTGGACATCCTCTGCTTTGTAAAATTGCTCAATTTCAGCTGTTTTCCTCTGTGAATGTGATGTTGCTCCTCTCCTTTGAAAGGTCAGAAGCGAATACCAATGATTCTGCTTGACGTTTTTATTTACATCTGTTGGAGTTCAACAAATTTGCACTGACTGCTGAGAGGGAAAGAGAGCGCTCACTGGTCAAGATTCATTTACCTGACCTGAAGCCCCCACGGGTATCAGCATAGCTCAAATAAAGGGCATGTTTACAGTGAGAATTTTAGGAATTAAATATGTTCGCTTTAACATCTTTATTTGTGTACAAACAGTGCTCAAAATAAATCTTCAGTGTATTTGTGCTTCCAGTTAAATGCATTCTGGACAGGGGCGACTCTCCAAACAATCTATCCTGTTGAGAGAGAAAAAAAATGGTGACTAAATGATTCACCTCCTTTCACAATTAAATATACTTATTTTTCCACTGTCATTTAAAAGGGTCATACAATCCTTTTATAATGCCAAAAAACGTTTTTCATGACCATTTTCCACTCGTTATGACCCTAAAACAATTTTTTTTTTGCAGCTGTGCCTTAAAGATTTCCATGTAAACATCAACTTTGCATATGAAATTAGCAATAGCTTGCATTACATTGTGATAGGATCACAAAACAATCCAGGCCGAACAATCCATGCTTCTGCTTCTTGCAATAAAGAAAAGACTGTAGACACTGCAGGTAATATCCTCTAAGTATTCCTCTAGACTTGTTAACCGACAGAAAAAATTGTCGACATGCAACATGAACACAAATCCAAGGTTTCTAACAATACTGACAATAGTTTTGAGTTCTTAAAGTTAAAGTCTCAAAATATCAAGGGAAATTAGGTTCCTCATCATATGACCCCCTTAAATGTAAAGCAGGCCAGTGCAGTTTTAAGCTTAACCTTGTTGAGTCTTCTAGTCGACTTCTGCTTTTTTGAGGTACTTCTTCATCACGGAGTTGACATCCTCACTTCCCTCGGCTTCCAGCCTCTGTCCTTGAGGCCCACGGCGCTTCTGAGATCCACCAGAACTTGAAGAGTCTGAGTCTGACTCCCTACGTGACACTCTGGACGGCGGCAACTCCCCAAAGTGCACGCTGAGGGCTCGTCTCTGGCCCGTTCTGGAGCCGCTAGAAGCCAGACTGCTGGTGGACTGCGCTCGTCGGATTGCTGGGAGAATGTCTGAGCTGGTGTCCCCCGCATCGACTCCGGCATTCTCCTGATTTCCAATGAGTCTGCGATTCTGGAACACAAGGGGTTCTGCTCCAAATTGCGACTCTCCGGTTTCGGCCACCAGGCCACCAAGTAGACGATGGCGGATTGGTTGATAGGAGCCAAGAGGAGACATGGCTTTCGAGCTCGGCTCCTCTTCCCCTTCCTCAGGGATGGCGAGGTTGGACAGGTGGCGGCGGGAACTTGAGGTGGAGGTCACGGAGGCGAGGGAGTCACAGGAGCTGAAGCGGTTCATCTTTCCTGTGGTGGTTGTGGTGGTGGAGGACGTTGGGCTCGCCTCGGATAGGGAGCGGAGGCTGAAGGCACGGGGCAGGTGGGGACTGGGAGGTTTCAGTATGCCGGGTCGAGGCAGGTCCTCCAGACCTTCCTCTGCTTCTAGGGACAGTGCTGAGGCCCTGCGGCGTAGGGTGGAGGCCCCTGTTGTCTGATAGATGGGAAGGGACACTGTGCTACCCTCGCCTGCCTCAGAGCCTCTTTCCCACCCAGCGCGCTTCTTCCTCAGACCCTCCAGAAGCTCAGATAGGGCCGTGGACGACGACGCTCTGCCAAGACCTCCAGAACTTTCTTTGACATCTTCGTCTATGTCTTGTGTGCAAGATCTATCATAGGAAATAAAAGACAATAACAATGCATATATAACTAAGGATAAGTCTTTTGTCATTGTTTACTCACCCTCATGTGTAAATGAGGGTAATTAATGTGTAAGGGTTTACACATTTGGTTTTCTTGCTTCCATGGAACACAAAAGGAGATGTTTTGTAGTATCTGAAAAGACATGACTAATTGACATTTATGTCAATCTTTACATAGTCATAGGCAACACGCCGTTCGTTAAATGTCTGATGTAACGGGTCTGTAACGGTCTGCCAGGAAACAAGGCCTTGTTCACGAAGACTATCAGAATGAGCAACTAAACAATAGATTTCAAAGTTTTTTAAGCTGAAATCCAGCATTTAGTTGCTCATGTGTTTTTAATGCAGACTTCTGCACCTTTATTTGCTTTAACTTTATGCCGATCTTGAATGAACGACGTATGGATGTCTTAAAAAGGTGGTTGTTAACAAATTGCTAAATGGAACTACAGGTTAAGCACATTAAACCTCATCATGGTGAACAGGTAAACTCATCTACTCACTAATCCGCTTTCATAGCCTCGTGTTTATAAGCATGCTCTTGCAAGCTTTTCTAAAGCCGCATTTCCACCAAAATTACCTGGAATAATTTGTCCCAGGAACTTTTTTCCCCCAGAACTGTTTATGTCTGCGTTTCCATCGCGGTCTAAAGTACCCTGGAGATTAGGCAAATTAGTCCGGTGATAGGACTGCGGGCGACTTTCCAGTTCCCGCTGGATTTTGTACTTGACATATAAGCTTGATAAAGCCTGAACCTCGTGGTTGGTCCATCGGTCATATTTTTTTTTAACTCCACTGTTGATTAGAATAGCAAACGACTCTTACTGCACGCACCTTTTAAACAAACTTTTAAAAATGGTGGTTGAAATAAATGCTGCGTGGAATCAACCAATCAAAATTCTGCGTGAACTCAACCAATCAGCATGTTCAGCGCCCATGTCCCACCCCCCGAAAGTTTCCTGAACTTTGAAAAAGTAACTACCTCACGAGCAGGGACTTTCTGAGGGGGAAGTTTTTACCCGGAACTTCATGAAGACCCTGGTTCCTGCGGTCGTAACACACAGTACCACCCCAAAGTCCCTAGTTCCTGGGAAAAGTTCCTGCGGTGGAAACGTGGCTATAGTCTACATTTAGCTTTTTACTTCTGCCGATTGTATTTAGGCTTCAGAATTCATTGTGATAATTTGTGAAGAATTTTATGATGAACAAAAACGTCTCAGAATCATAAACTTTCTTGGAGATTATTTTCTGCTATAATCCAAAGGCCAATGGAAAAATAATCCTATTGGGCTTTTGTCAAGAGTTGACTTTCATTTTACAGAAATAATGACTGCATTTTTCCTTTTGTGTTTCATACTGAATTGGAGGCATGCGATATCACCAATTTGCTCCTACTGTGTCTTCTAAAAAATGACAACTTACCCAATCTGGCCTGATCGTGTTACCTTACACTGATTGTGCTTTGATGGACTGATGGAAGTGCTGATTGGCTTTTGTTGCTATGTTACCTGAAACTGTAGGTGCTCATGGTGTCGGTGACAGACTGACGGCCAGAACTGCTTCCTGCGTAAGGAGAAGTTCCACCTCCTCGGCCTCCTCGCGGCACACCCGCCCAATGACGGATCCCTTCACCAACGTCTTCGGTGCCCACACTGGATCCGACACTGGACATGGTGTCGCTGAAATTCAAACCCCACGTCACTCAATTTTCCAGTGTAAAAATGATAAAATGCCTTTCATTGGAAAGATCAACGGTTATGCAACATGCTCTCACAGCGCAAGCGATCAAATCAATATTAGCCTGTATCAATGCATACAGAATATATGATATAATATGATCTTGCACATGGCTTGAGATGAGATCTCTCATGATGGGTGCTGTAACGCCACACATGGGGGTGATATTAGCTCTGATATCCTCATTGCTACCCAAGCAGGCCATGTGTGTTCAGTGAACTGTGAGTTCATTAGTCTTGAGAGCGCTGTCATCATCAGGGCTCGTAGGGGCACAACGCACTGATCCACAGCCTGTTTACAGACTTACTAAAGCTGTTTGCCTGAGAACCCAAAACATAAGCTTTGATCCAAGAGCTAGTGAACTGCCTTGCTGCTTATTGCCTAGACAGGCAGCTACCTTCTAATGGAGCATCCTACACTAAAAAGAGGGTTTTCATAGAGATGCAATAGAAGAACCATATTGGGTTCACCAAAGAACCTTTCTGTGAACAATTATTAAAAGACCCATTTTTTTCTAAATGTGAAGAATATTTTAATAATCTGAAAAAACTTTTTTTTTCATTCTAAAGAACCGTTTGTGCAATTGAAAGGATCAATGGATGTTAAAGGTTTTTCATGGAACCATCAATGCCATTAAAGACAATTATTTTTACATTTTGAATTTGAAGATCAAGCTAAATTGCACTTGATTTGTCTTCCGTGAAACATGTAAGCATCTTCTGTTGCTTCCGAAGTGGAGTACTAAATAAAAACAAATGTACATTTTTTTTTGTGGAAATCTTCTTCCTGTTCAAAAGTGCATCTTAATGCATCGTGTTTCCTTCTGGAGCATCAATGAATGTTTGAACCTTTTTTAATAGTTGTGTTTGAGTCCCTCAATTTTCCTCAGTGTGAAAAGATGGAAAGATGGTTCAAATATGCTGGAAAACTGAAGAATTTGCAGGACCTGAAGGATAAACTGAACTTTGAGCAGTTTAACTGCTCAGGACAAACAAGGGAATCAAGAACAACCATTGTGGATCATCCAGGTAACGACACACAGTATTAAGAATCAAGGGGCAACTTTTGAATGGGGTCATTTTTATAAATTCAGCAATATATATATATATATATATTTTTTTTTGTCTTGTGGACTATGTAAACATCTTTTATGGAAAATATCTTATTCAATAAGATATATATATAAAAAATTGCATGCATTTTGTATGATCCCTCTTATTTTGTAAAAAATTATTCACAGATTCTGCAAGGGGCACAACTTTTGAGCACAACTTTAAGAGTGTAGACATGAATCCTCATAAGTGATTAGTTGGAAGTGGAAACATGCTTCTCCCCGACACATGACAGGTGAATACAGGATTTTAAATTTTTTTTTTTACTGTATTAATACATAACTGTCACCTATTAGAAGGAAACGTTAATTTAAAAAAAATAAGAATAATTTGCTTTAGTTAAAAAAAAAAGGGTTTCTGATCATGGAAGGGATAAATAATGGACAACGTCTCTGTTTTTAGCTGTGCTTTTCAGTACTGAATAAAAAAAAAAATTATAATTCTGCTCAACTTGTTTGTTGCAATGCATTGTGGGATTGATTCATCTATGGATGGATACATGTGATACCGCCTTAGAACTTGCTCAAAACAAGTCATCTATCTTTTAGAAACCCTTTCGTGTTGTTTACACTCCTATAATTCCTTAAAATGGCGGCCACTACATTTTGGAACAGAGGTATTGCGTCAAACTTATTCTAGCTTCCAGAAGCTTTTATTCAAAACATGCACGAGAAAGGTGACAAAAACGCTGTTAATTTGCTTGCATATGCCGTGGTTTCTCTCCTACCCTGCTATTGTAATCGGTCTCACTCACCACATTCGTATAGAGATTTAAGAGCCAAAGCGCTGAGCAACCGTAACACAGTTCATTTTCCCCCTTTTCGCTCGCACAGACAATTGAAAGAGAAGAGACGCGGGGGGTCTCGGCTAACGCACATGCATTATTCAGGAGACAAAGCATATCACAGCTGGTGAACTTTTAAAAGGACTCTAGCACAGAGGAAAGCTTCTTGCATTTAACAAAGCAAAGTGAAGTGGCAGTGTGGGTACGTGGCGGTTTGCGTTCAACGAGTAGGTGTCTGTTCACATCCGCTCAACAGAGACTTTATGTCGTGTGAAAGGAAACTGTGACCTTACACAAGTCCACACACACTTACAGTACTGAGCAACAGGCTAAGCAAGCCACATTAAAAGCCAAACGCAGCACTGGCCCATCCATCAATTTTTGCTTGTCAGTTTATGATGGGGAATTTTTAGACCAACGAGAGAAGGATGGTTATGTGTTAGACTCCGCCAAAACCATTAAGCCACGGTTCACAAAGTGCATTTATATGCAAAAAAGAAATCGTACCGCATAAAGCAGCACATTTCATATTGCAGCAAACGTTAATGTGTTATGCAACTAGCCGGAAAATATAGGGAATATATTTGCAATAATTTTTCTGGCAAAATAAAATTTAGCAACATCCTTGATGACTTTAATGCACTTTTTATTAGGCTTTTATTTATTAGAAACACTTTTTATTGTTTCTTTCAGACTGTGTCATTAAACTAGTCCCACAAGCGATTTGTGAGTATGTGAATGCTGAGACTAATATTTTAAGAGCATCTCAGATTTAAACACTGTCTGTATTTGCTACTTTTAAGTTTGTTTAATTTTATTAAATTAAAATGTATATTGTAACAAAATAAAATGACAAAAATTACTATTTGAAAAATATAAAATGCAAGTATAAAAATATATTTATTAAAGATTTTGCATTTTTTTAATGTTAAAATATTAATGACTAAAAATCACTAAAACTGCATATCTTTAAAAGTAAAAAAAATCAAGAAATTTCAATAAAAATCTATAAATTCAAAGGAAATCACATTTTTTCCCCTATATCGTCCAGTTCAGTACAAAACCATTAGCCTAGTTTGAAACCCACATTCATCCGATTTCTCATTCCCAAATGCATAACACAGAAAATGAACATGGATGCACGATAGAGAGCAACAACAGGATGGGGAACGGAGTGCTTACAGATCTTTCCTTCTAGAGAAGGACTCCACGGCCGTCTGCACACTGTGTGAAGAGGGAGACGCGTGTCAGAGACACACAGGAGAGGCATGGAAAGCTCAACTGGTTGGAGGTACGAGCAAAGCAAGCATATCGATTTTTTTAGGGAGGGAAGTCTGACGGAGAAGATCAAAGTCTGTGAACTCTGATACATCGGACTGCATTTTGCTATGGGTGTCGAGGGAGGAAGGCGTTATTGAAGCGTTTGTAGTAGCTAAGTTTAGCCTTGATTTTGGGGCGTGAGGAAAATCTCTTCACATTTCAACATTTCAGCTCAACTGAAAAAGAATGAAAGCAATTAAAAGGAACAGCAAGAAGTAAAACTTTAAATCCAAAGGGAGAAAAAACTATATATACACACACATACATACACATATATATATACACACACATATACTGTATATGCTAAATATATACCGTTTGTATATACACTGTGTGTGTGTGTGTGTATATATATAATTATTATATACAGTACAGGCCAAAAGTTTGGAAACATTACTATTTTTAATGTTTTTGAAAGAAGTTTCTTCTGCTCATCAAGCCTGCATTTATTTGATCAAAAATACAGATTTTTTTTTTTAATATTGTGATATATTATTACAATTTAAAATAATTGGTTTTCAATTTATTATATTTTAAATTATCATTTACTTCTATGATGCAAAGCTGAATTTTCAGGATCATTACTCCAGTCTATCACATGATCCTTTAGAAATCATTCTAATATGATGATTCATTATCAAAGTTGGAAACAGTTCTGCTGCTTAATATTTTTTCATAACCTGTGATACTTTTTTAGGATACTTAAAAATCTTTTGTAACAATATTCACTACTGGTCAGTAATTTGGAGTCAGTAATTTTTTTTCTTCTTTTTTTTGTGAAATAAATCAATACTTTTATTCAGCAAGGATGTGTTAAATTGATAAAAAATGATAGTAAAGAAGATTTATATTATTAGAAAAAATTTTTTTATGTTGAATAAATGCAGTTCTTTTTAACCTTTTATTCATCAAATATATTAGGCAGCAGAACTGTGTCCAACACTCATAATAAATCAGAATATTAGAATGATTTCTAAAGGATCATGTGATAGACTGGAGTATTGATGCTGAAAATTCAGCTTTGCATCATAGAAGTAAATGATCATTTAAAGTATAATAAATTGAAAACCAATTATTTTAAATTGTAATAATATATCACAATATTAAATTTTTTTCTGTATTTTTGATCAAATAAATGCAGGCTTGATGAGCAGAAGAAACTTCTTTCAAAAACATAAAAAAATAGTAATGTTTCCAAACTTTTGGCCTGTACTGTATATATATATATATATATATATATATATATAGATAGATAGATAGATAGACAGATAGATAGATAGATAGATAGATAGATACATATATACACACACAAACAACAGTGTATATACAAACAGTGTACATACATACTGTAATATAAAGTTGGGTTTGCTGAAAAATAAATTTAAGTTATAAATATATAACTTTTTTATTGTAAATATATAGGAATATATATAAATTACAAATAAAATAAAATAAAATAAAATAGTCCCAAACTCTTCTGTTGGGCAACAATAGCACAGAAAGCATGAAGGAAATTGTACACCATCCAGGCAACTTTAGCATACTATTTTCAACACACTATGATTTGGATCACACCAATCACAATCTTGAATACTATATAGTATGTATAGTATGCAAACTGGGTTTCAGACAGTGGCTACATTTACATGGACACCTTTTGTTTCAATCAGTGAATGATGAATCAGAATGCAGTGTTCGCATGAACGCTAAATAAAGTGATCGGGTTGGTGTGCGTGTTTATGTGTCACAAGCTTCAAGTTTTTCTCTGTTTTCTCCAACATTGCTTCTTTATCTATTTCCGGCCCTAATTATAAGATGACAAGCACATGAAATGTTGTGCCATCCTCCTTACATTAATCAAGCGGTAAAAACACCCATTCCTGCACCCAAAAACAAGGCGTCTGTGGACTGAGGGTCCGAAACAAGGACTGGTGGGACGTCATACGTCATTACTGTATCTCCACATCATTGCACATGCGCAGTACTTTCCAGTTTCGGTTTTCAATTCGATCAATGTCCTCTCGATCAGATTAGAAAAGGTTTAAACCACCCCTTACAATACGAATGAAATTTTAACTGGATTTGGCCAATTTATTCCGATTGACGTGGCAACATGTGACTTTTGTGTGTGACCGACTGTGCTACTAGTCCGATTACAATCCATGTAAACGCAGACAGTGTCCCCTTGCTATGCCAGACTGAGGAATGCAAACGAAAAAGGAAATAGAAAAGGTCAGGCGCACGCCGCTAGCGATACCTTTCAGTATCACTTTCATCGCTGGACTCCACCTCCTCCAGCGCAGCTTGTAGATCAACGATACGCCGGATTGATGTCTCTAGATCAGCTTGCAGGGTCTGTCTTACTGCGCTAAGCTCTTCCACTTGCATTTCCTGGAAACAGATAAGACAAGATAAAATCAGATAACGTGTGACGGTCACGCCGGATCTCCAGAGGAACAAAGAGCTTGCATCAGGACAAGAGAAATCATTATCCAAGTGTTTAATCTCAAAATATGCCCAATTAATTAACTGCTCACGAAGGCTGGCATTATTAGTACACCGCTCACATTTTCTTAAGAAAGTCAAGTCAAGTCAAGTTTATTTGTATAGCGCTTTTCACAATACAGATTGTATCAAAGCAGCTTCACAGTATTAAATTAAAATAATACAACAAAGTTTGTTTCAAGAGGAATTTATTGATTGATAAAATTAAATTAAATATCCCCAAAATATCCCCAACTGAGCAAGCCAAAGGCAACAGTGGCAAGGAACCGAAAAACTCCATCAAGTGACCTAATGGTGTCCTAAAACTCCATCAGGTGACCTAATGGAGAAAAAAAAACCTTGGGAGAACCCAGGCATAGTCGGGGGCCAGTTCTCCTCTGGCATTTATGAGCTAGAGGCCGGATTGTAGTTTGAACTGTAGGATTATATGAATGCCTGGCTGAAGAGATGCGACTTTAATCTAGTTTTAAACTGGGAGAGCGAGTCTGAGCAACGAACAGTATCAGGAAGACTATTCCAGAGTTTTGGAGCCAAATGTGAAAATGCTCTCCCTCCTTTGGTGGTTCTGAATATCCTAGGTATGACCAAAAGCCTTGAATTTAGTGATCTTAAAGAGCGCGATGGATTATAGGGTGATAGAAGATCCGTTAAATAGACTGGAGCTAAGCCGTTTAGGGCTTTATAAGTCAGTAGCAATATCTTATAATTAATACGGAGCTTTATAGGTAACCAATGCAGTGATGATAAAATCGGTGTTATATGATCATATTTTCTTGATCTCGTAAGAACTCTAGCGGCGGCATTTTGGACTAACTGAAAGCATATAAATGTGGCTAAGAGGTTATTAATATGAGGCATACAGAGTTGTTTTTATCCTTTTAACTTTTTTAAGACCAAAAACAACAATTAAAATGAAAATATAAACTTAAAAAAATATAAATAATAATAATTATCTGCATTGTCAAAATATTAATGAATATTTATATTTAAATATTTATCAATATTTTTTCATGATTAATATTATATTACAGTACACAGGTGAAACATTTAATTCACCCTCAAATTAAATTTGGCTTAACATTTTTTTTTATCTTATTTTAAGAGCCACTAAGAATATACATATTTATAAAAGTGCATATTGAAAATTTTGTAAGCATATTGCATAGTTGTTCTTGGAGTCAATTGTTTTATTTGTGAAAACTCAATGAAACATGCCAAATTGTGCGGACATTATTTTGGGCTAGACTGTCGTTCAAAGAAATTGTGGACATATGCAAAAACAAAGTGAGAACCATATATAAATAACTGATTATGCTGTATGTGTATGCTTTTTATGCATTTTATGCATGTTTTTTTGTTTGTTTTTTGCATAGTAAAATAAAACCTGTAGCTGAAGTTTGTAAAACACCTTAAACCAAGTTCAGTGTTTTGTTCTTCCCTCACATTTAAAATATATAAAAAAAAACATTAAACATTTTCCTCATATTTTGATGGTTTAATTGCGTCATTAAAAACAAATATCTCTTCCAGACATCACTTTTGGCCACTAATGTACAGTATATATACATTTATAAGGAAAAAAATGAAATGAAAAGTAGATTTCTCCCTTATTTCTCAATTAATAAATGTACATTTATATGATATTTAAATTAAATTTAAAATACTTAACAAAATACAAAAGTTACATTTAAAATGTACTGGCCTTAATTATATTCCAGTGTTTTTTTGGCAAGCCTTTCTCTTTAACTTCTGAAGTGCTTGTTTGCTAAAGGACAATCTTGCGCTATCGATCGCGAGCTCTTGTTTACAGAATAATTTGATAATGAGCGCTCGAGAGCCAGTGGAGCGACTGATTACACGATTCATTTTCCCCTTCCCTTCTTTGTCCGTCCCCAGTCTCATGCTCTCCTGGACGAGCCGCCACTGTCTGTCTATGATTAATTCCCATTGTCTCCTCAAGGTTATTGATACAACAAATCCCATTCCTCTCCTCTCATCTCCATGACAACCACACCTTCGCTGTTGCCCCCTCCCTTTCATAACCAATAACCTGGAGAGCCTCAGCGTGTGTGCGCGCGTGTCTTAGCATCGGGAAGGAACGCATCCCAGACTTCACTCTTTGTGTATGCGCCAGGCATCGGTAACACTGTAGCTAATATTCATAATTTGACTCTCAGAACGCAGGTCAAAATGCATTACACGCAGGCATGTGCTGAACTGATGCAAGTACTCCTCCTTTGTGTTAAATTATGAATATTTACAGGTTTTTCAGGAGAGTTCGGTGTATTCTCCTGGGCATTAACGTGTCAGGCTCGTGGGCGGCCACTAAGAGGAAAATGCACCGAGCGGCTGTAGATATGAATACATTAGTTATGAGGACAGTTTCACAAAAGCTGTTCAATTTTAACGTACATTCTCAAGACAAATTCAAAGCATTTTTAGTTTCATGATATTAAACTGTTTTTGATTTTATTCTTAGGGATATATCAGTTATTGTCCCTTATTTGTTTTTTTATTTATTGGCATTGACTGATATAAATACACACTACCATACAATGGTTTGGGGTCAGTAAGATTTTTTTTTTTTTTAAATGAATATTTATATATATTAATTTTATATATTTCTTGACCAAGGATGCATTAAATTAATCAAAAATGACAGTGAAGACATTTATAATGCTCCAAAAGATTTTATTTCAAATAAATGCTGTTCTTTTGAACTTTATGTTCATCAAAGCACCTTAAAAACATTTCACGGTAAGGTAGTGCTTTAAAAATATTAATAAATAATTTTGTATTATAGTTAATTAATGATAATTGTAAAATATTAATATTACAGTTGTTTTCAACATTGATAATAATAAGAAATGTTTCTTGTGCAGCAAATCAGCATTAGAATGATTTCTGAAGGATCATGTGACACTGAAGACTGGAGTAATGATGCTGGAAATTCAACATTGCATCACAGGAATAAATTACATTGTACAATATATTCAAATAGAAAATGGTGGTTTTGAATTGTAATAATATTTCAGAATAATACTGTTATTATTGTATTTTTGATAAATTAAATGCAACCTTGGTGAGCATAAGAAACGTCTTTCAAAAACAAAATCTTATTGACTAATATATATATGAAGAGTTCAGATGCAAAAGCCTCTAAATGCCATCTGAAATGTTCTTATAGAATGATCATTTTTATCAAGCTTGTATATTTAAGTTCAGTAAATTCACTTCAATGACCATTAATAGGTAATCTTCATTGCCATTTAAGTGAAAATATAGAATTTAAATATACGAGCTTGATAAAAATGATCATTCTATAAGAAAATTTCAGATGGCATTTAGAGGCTTTTGCATCTGAACTCTTCATATATATATATATAGTGAAAAATAGTGTGTTACTTCATCAGCTACATCAGAAAGGTATGTTTGTGTGTCAGTCACCAGCTCCATGCGTCGACGGCTGCTCTCCTGTTCTCTGACACTCAGGTCGTCCATTTCCAGTCTCATATCCGCTAGTCTCTGCTGATAGTATCGTGAGTTCTCCCTCTCTCTGGCCTCGGCCTGGGCCGCCTGCTCCAGCTCCTCACCCAGCCGCACCACACTGTCCCTTAGACGCAGAACCAGGACCTGCACACACACACACACACACCCTGTAACACTATAAAGATCCTCTCTGAGAATGAGAATAAAGTGGAAGCTGGACTGACCTCAAATCTCTTGACCTGTCCTCTCTGGAACTCCAATTTGTTCTCTAGATCACAGATACGAGCTTCTTGCTTGCTCACGATGCTGCGGGCCACCGTGGACGACTCCAGGAACTGCACGCGTGCCACGCTGGTCTGCAGCTGGGAAGATAAGCACCGCTGGGTTACGACTACGCTTGTGAAACACGCTTACAGGTCAACAAAACACTATTTAACTTCATGTTGACGACAGTCTTCCTCAGCGGAAGTGAATTTACTATAAAATAAAAACATGAAAATACAATGAAGTAGGCCTATGTGAGATTAGAATTTGTGTCCCGAATCATAATACTCTGAAAATAAGCGTATTTAAAATGTGTTCAGATGCAGCATGCTAAAAAAAAAAATGCTAGCAGCATGTTAATCATGCTAGCTGTGTGCTAAAACAAGCTAGTAATGTGTTAAAACGTGCTTGAAACTTATTAAACCATTCAAGGAACTTGCTTAAAATATATTAGCAACATGTTTAAACATGCTAGCAATATGTTTTCATGTTAAATCATGCTAGCAATGTGTAAAAACATGTTAGCAAAATGCTAAAACGTGCTAGCAATATGATAAAACACAACAGAAAGATGCTAGCACAAGGTAAGCTACATCATGTTAGTGATTCTAAAACATAATAGCAACATACTAAAACATGCTAGCAATGTGCTAAAAATGCTGCAACATGTTAAAACATGCTAGAAACCTGCCAAAACATTCTGGCTATATTAAACATTCAACATCAAAGATGGTCTTTATCTTCTCAAACTTTATCTAGTTTCATATTAGTGTACTTCATACTTAAAAGTACACTGTTTATTAACAGAAGCGCAGTACGTACATAACATGGTCAGTAAGTATGCAAACTGTGACTCGGTCCATGTTAAACTGTTCATATGTTGCGGTTCCACATGTGAATGAGCATCTAATGGACATCACATGTCTATATCTCAGTGTGTTTGTCTGCAGGTCTGTCTCACCCCCTCCTGTAGGGTCTGTCGCTGTTTCTTCAGTTCTTCCATTTCAGCCTGAAGCTCTCGGATCTGAGAGATATCACTGGAAGACTGGGATAAACAAACATGTTCGGTTGGCTTTGGGATATTTTACATAACCTCATACACACACACATACAGTACATGTAACGGCGGCAAGCTAGTAAGAGCCTCCCAGGCCGGGGGTTGCATTTGGTGCCGTGACCCGGATGGGAGTGAGGTTTAGGGGGGTGAGTGTAATGGAGGCAAGCTAGTAAGAGCCTCCCAGGCCAGGGGTTGCATTTGGTGCCGTGACCCGGATGGGAGTGAGGTTTAGGGGGGTGAGTGTAATGGAGGCAAGCTAGTAAGAGCCTCCCAGGCCAGGGGTTGCATTTGGTGCCGTGACCCGGATAGGAGTGAGGTTTAGGGGGGTGAGTGTAAGGGAGGCAAGCTAGTAAGAGCCTCCCAGGCCAGGGGTTGCATTTGGTGCCGTGACCCGGATGGGAGTGAGGTTTAGGGGGGTGAGTGTAATGGAGGCAAGCTAGTAAGAGCTGTGCAAGTAAACCTCACTCCCCTGGCCTCAAGAGGTGCATTAGTGACTAATGCTAGAGGCTGCGGTCTTTAACCTTGTCATCGCGGCAGCCTCCCATGCCGGAGACGCAGGTTCGAATCCCACTCAGCTTGGGTTGAGTAGGACCAGTTACACATACATACATATATATACATACATACATATATATATATATATATATATATATATATATATATTTTTTTTTTTTTTTTTTTTAACACACACACGTTTTAGCAACAAGGTTGCTGTTATTTTCAACTTTCAATTCATCAAAGAATCCTGAATATTATAAAAAATATTCATATTAACTAATAAGATTAATTAAAAAATCCTAAATTAATGCTAATGGATCTTCCTTCATAATCTGAAACCAATCCCAATGGGATCAAACAATAAGAATCCTCTGAAAATCAAATCAAATCCTACTGCATCATCTTACATTTCTAAATGTATTCCTTTTTTGTTGTTGTATTCTCATAGTCATAAACATCAATATTTTAAATATTTATTTTGCTATAAAAAGAAAACATCTAATGATGTTGCCCAAGGACTGGAAACACTATTAAGGGATGACTCAAGTGAAAGGATAAACCATTTTTTTAACCAGTCATCCATTTAGCAAAATGAATCACAAATTTACTCAAATGAATCAGAGAGAGAGAGAGAGAGAGGATCTTTTATGAGAGAGTGCAACGCAATGTGACAAATTAAATAATTTTCACACACTTCCCGACAGAGCTCATTATTAGAAAAGCTGCTCTATTTTGAAAACGACTGTCACAACTCTCCAAGACTGAAGCGCACACACATGTATCTCCAGCAGACCTGAGCGATGAGGGCTTTGTGCTTCTGCATGAGCTCGTTGAGGTCCTCCTGGTCTTCCTCGAGCCTCTTCATCAGATCTGTCCTCTCGTAGCGTAGCTGAGCCAGCTGCTCATCCACCTGGGACAGCAGACAGAGACAGACTCAGATAAACCTCAGATCAGCCCTGTGAACCTTTCATTTCATGTCTCCGGGCCTCACCAGGCTCTTCTGCCTGCAGATGCTCTCCAGTTCGATCTGAGCATTCTCCAGCTCTGCAGCGAGAGTCTTCTGAACACTTTCAGCCTCCAACCGTCTGCCTTCACTGTCCTCCAGCTAGAATACAAATAGATGTACTCAAAGTCAAGTGCATCAGATGAAGGTAACCACAGACCACTAATGGGTTATGGCCAATATCAGCATCCTTATTATTTTTTAGATGCCTTTGCATTGACAACACAAACTATGCAAACATGCACTACTGGTAAGAAAGGTTGGAATAATTAAGATTTTTTATTATTAAGTAATTAAGTATCTTATGCTCACCAAGGCTGCATTGATTTGATAAAATAAAAAATTAAAAAAGAGTAAAACAATAGTAATATTATAAAATATAATTACAATTTAAAATTGTATATTTGTTAAGACTACAAAGAAGAACATCATGCACAATCAGATAAGCAACATGTGCTAGAACATTACTTAAAGTCACCATGAAATATTAGTGGTTATGGAATAGTGCAGTATTTATAAAAAAAAAAACATTTATCCGTGCATATACATTTTTTTTTAAATGAATGTGCTCTCATAATCTTTAATCTAAATAACGTCCCCTCCCTCTTGCAACGACATCTCTTCTCTTCTCTGATGATGTGTTTACTGGTGTGAGGGCGGGGCAACCTGTCACTCACATGAGATCAACCAATAGCAAACAACAACCATCCAATCAATTCCTGATGGACAAAATCAAGTCCCGCCCTACATTTTTTTCTTGCTCAGGAAGCATTTTTACTCAGATATGTGTCACAATACTGTAGGGAAGGAAACACTATCACAACCTCCATTTCATGATGACTTTAAAAAGTATTGGGCAAATAAAGCTTAAACCACACACAAGCCTTTGGCTTGCTCAGTTGGGGATATTTTGGGGATATTTAATTTAATTTTATCAATCAATAAATTCCACTAGAAACAAACCTTGTTGTATTATTTTAATTTAATACTGTGAAGCTGCTTTGATACAATCTGTATTGTGAAAAGCGCTATACAAATATACTTGACTTGACTTGACTTGACACACAAAAACCCCCAGCTATATTTCACTGCAATTAAAGGGACAGTTCACCTAAAAATTCTATCATCATTTACTCCCCCTCAAGTTTAAAACATTTATGAATTTCTTTCTGCTGAACACAAAAGAAGATATTTTGAAGAATGTCGGACACCAAACAGTTGATAGGCCCCATTGATTTATAGTATGTATGAGATACTACGGAAGTCAACGGGGCCATTAACTGTTTGGTGTCCGACATTCTTCAAAATATCTTCTTTTGTGTTCAGCAGAAAGAAATTCATAAATGTTTTTAACTTGAGGGGGAGTAAATGATGACAATTTAAATTTTTTGGGTGAACTATCCCTTTAAGGGTTTCACAGTGAGACATTTGAAGACCAATAATGCAAAGCCATATAAATGTGTGCAGCAGTGCAGCGTGTGAGCCATGCTGAGTTAATGCTGGGATGGCAGTGGCACCTGGCAGCGCAGTCTCTCCAGCTGCTCCTTGGCACCGGGGTCATGACCCTGCCCGGGCTGTTCAACGGTGGACAGCAGCAGCTGGGCATCACTGAGCAGGGCATGTGTGCGCTTCAGGTCTCGCTTCAACCTCTTCTCCACGTCAAAGTCTCTGTGGCCCACCTGAGACCAGAGAGAGAGATTAATCTAAACATCACACTGAAGCACAAACAGAGAGCCTTAACACTTCACAAGTGTTCTGGGAGAAAGACGGGCATCTCTGGATACCAGCGGTGACTTTCAGACTCCGCTATGACCATACAAACTGAGTAATGATGCTGGACACGTGAACACAGAGACATACAAACACCTGCTTGTGGAAAACAGCAAATCCCAGAAGCTCAATAAATCATTATGGCTCCAAATATGAGCTCATGCGCAAGGAATGAGAATTTCAAACTAGTGCTCGACAGATATGGGCTTTTTAATGGACAGATATACAGAAATCAGGATGGCCAATAGCTAATATAATATAATACATAAGACTACAAAGACAGCCTTCATCACGCAGAATAAGACCAGCAACATGTATTAAAAATGATTCCTTGTATTTACTAAATGACAATATTTACTAAATGTTATATTACCTAATTTAATATAATATAATATAATATAATATAATATAATATAATATAATATATAGAGAAGACTACAAAGATGGACATCATAATATAACATAACATAATATTATATTATATTATATGATATAACATTATATTATATAATATAATATTATATGATATAACATTATTTTTTATTATTATTTATTTATTTTATTATTTATTTATTTATTTATTTACCTAATATAATATATAGAGAAGACTACAAAGATGGACATCATAATATAACATAACAATATTATTTAATATTATATTATATGATATAACATTATATTATATTATATTATATTATATGATATAACATTATTTTTATTATTTATTTATTTTATTTATTTTATTTATTTTATTTATTTATTATTATGTATGTATGTATGTATGTATTTATTTATTTATTTATTTATTTATATTACCTAATATAATATAATATAATATATAGAGAAGACTACAAAGATGGACATCATAATATAACATAACATAATATTATATAATATATGATATGATATAACATAATATTATATAACAAAATATTATATAATATTATATTATATGATATAACATTATATAATATAATATAATATTATATTATATTATATTATATTATACTATATTATATTATATTATATTATATTATATTATATTATATTATATTAATTAAAAATATATTATATTATATTCTAAGACTACAAAGACGAAAATCATGCACAATAAGATAAGCAACATTTTTACAGATATACGGATAGAACATTATGTGAAATCTCAAGTAATGCACAAAAAATAAGTTCAAAGGTTGGGTTGGCAGTGAAAGCACATTGCCCTGGAAAAGTCCTGCAGGAGACAGAAGGTCAATACATGCATGAAAAGCAGGCCCTTTACACATCCTCTTACTCAATACAGCGCTGACTTTGAGCAGCGGTGTTTACGTGCAGCTCGGGTCATAAAGCAGGGGTTGTTGTTAACAGCAGCTGATGAGTAGCTTCATCATATCGATCACACAGTCGCATTAGAGAGCTCACTATGGCCCAGGGGCAGGACGTTCAGGTCAATGTGTGTACAGTATCTCTAAAGGACCCCTCTCAGCATAGCCACGAGCTATTAGATAAGCAAATGAGCCAGAGCATGTCCGATGCTATAGATCCTCTATAACTACTAAAATAACAATGTGCAAATTAATATAGTCCAGCGAACATTCCAAAAGCATTATGTAAAGGTTATAACAATAAAATAATGTTAATGGAACATCCTCATACTATTTATATCTGATACAATGTTGAGAAGTATATACATATTTTAGAATTTTTAATATATATATATATATATATATATATACACACACTTTTTTAAAATATTTATTTATTTTATTTATTTATTATTACATAACAGAATGTGTTTTTATTAAATACAGTAGTGGCCAAAAGTGATGTCTGGCCTAGGAAAATTGACCCTGGAAAATCATCACCCTTTATTTAAATATTATAAAATAATTGTATATTTATATTTTTATTTTTATTGATTTTGTAAGCATATTGCATACTTGTGCTTGAAGTCAATTGTTTTATTTGTGATAACGCAATGAAATATAATATCATATAATATAGTTATAAATGCCAAATTGTGCAGACATAATGTTTGGCCAGGCTGTCATACAAAAGAAATTATGAACATGCAAAAACTAGAGAGAACCAACAAAATATTAATAACTGATTATGTTGAAGTCAATGTGTTCTATGCATTTTTTTTTTGCATAGTGAAATAAAACCTGTAGCTTGCCTTTTCTTGCCAAATATTTTTGTCAGATAAATACCTTAACCAAGTTTAGTGTCCTTCCATCATATTGAAAATATTTTAAATATATTAAATATTTTCCTCATGTTTTGATGGTTTAATCGATCTTGTAGGGTCCATTGTAGGGACATTACTTTTGGCTACTACTGTAACCTTATATTATAACACATAAATACAATAAGTATGAAATAACTTTACATTCGGGCAAACGTCACTAATTCCTTCTTAATTTTCGACCCTATACATTTTTCATCATCCAGTCAATTCCCAAAGGATCAAACCGAGTCCTGCCCTACAGATTACGTTACAGCATTGAAGTAAAATGGATTTCGAATTCCATTTCACTTTGACATTAAGATGTTAATACAAATGAAGTTCAGAATGTTTGCTGAGCTTTAACATTTCCACAAACACACTGGGAATGAAGAGCACTGATGGACGAGGCTCATGTCGATTCAGAGCTGGGCACTGAGACGTCTCTAGTGCTCTTATATCAGAACAGAGAGGGACATGACAGCTTTACAGATCCTCACAAGCCCCGATGTGACTATAACTCTGTGATCTATTGAACGCTGAATCGCGTCCGGGCCAAACCAAATGACCCACATATACTGTATTTAATAAATATCACGCCTGGAATGTGATGAAAGTTAGAAACGGTTGGATACAGATTGTATCCTACAGTGTGTCATTCGGGTCATTATAACTACTGTAGGTAATAAGACAGAGGTAATACTTATCGGTTCAAAAAACCGCCCACAAAACCTCGCACAATACAACTTTAACATCATAGGATGTCCTGTTACTTTATCCTCTACAGTAAAAGACCTGGGTGTTATACTCGATTGCAACCTGTCTTTTGAAAATCATATTTCATATGTTACAAAAACAGCCTTTTTCCACCTTAGAAACATTGCTAAGCTACGTAATATGCTATCAGTTTCTGATGCAGAAAAGTTAGTTCATGCATTCATGACCTCTAGACTGGATTACTGTAATGCTTTATTAGCTGGTTGTCCTGCATCCTCAATAAACAAGCTACAGTTAGTCCAAAATGCCGCCGCTAGAGTTCTTACGAGATCAAGAAAATATGATCATATAACACCGATTTTATCATCACTGCATTGGTTACCTATAAAGCTCTGTATTAATTATAAGGTATTGCTACTGACTTATAAAGCCCTAAACGGCTTAGCTCCAGTCTATTTAACGGATCTTCTATCGCCCTATAATCCATCGCGCTCTTTAAGATCACTAAATTCAAGGCTTTTGGTCATACCTAGGATATCCAGAACCACCAAAGGAGGGAGAGCATTTTCACATTTGGCTCCAAAACTCTGGAATAGAGTTCTGATACTGTTCGTTGCTCAGACTCGCTCTCCCAGTTTAAAACTAGATTAAAGTCGCATCTCTTCAGCCAGGCATTCATATAATCCTACAGTTCAAACTACAATCCGGCCTCTAGCTCATAAATGCCAGAGGAGAACTGGCCCCCGACTGAGCCTGGGTTCTCCCAAGGTTTTTTTTTTTTTCTCCATTAGGTCACCTGATGGAGTTTTAAGACACCATTAGGTCACCTGATGGAGTTTTTCGGTTCCTTGCCACTGTTGCCTTTGGCTTGCTCAGTTGGGGATATTTTGGGGATATTTAATTTAATTTTATCAATCAATAAATTCCACTTGAAACAAACCTTGTTGTATTATTTTAATTAATACTGTGAAGCTGCTTTGATACAATCTGTATTGTGAAAAGCGCTATACAAATATACTTGACTTGACTTGACTTGACTAGGTGTGTTACTGGCCACTGTTTTAACCTACTTACTACTACCAACGGGGCAGTCATGGCCTAGTGGTTAGGGAGTTGAACTGGTAACCCAAAGGTTGCTGGTTCGATTCCAGAGCCGGTGGGAAATGACTGAGGTGCCCTTGAGCAAGGCACCTAACCCCTAATCGCTCCCCGGGCGCCACACAAAGGCTGCCCGCTGCTCTGGGTGTGTGTATCCACGTTTGCAGTGTCTGTGTGTGTTAACTACTCACTACTCTGCTCCTAATGTGTGTGCATTAACTTGGATGGGTTAAATGCAGAGGTCAAATTCCAAGTATGGGTTACCATACTTGGCCGCTACGTGTCACTTTCACATCAAATGCAAAACACATTTCTTTGGACGTATTGGATTTTTTCCGCCGACGCGCCTAAATGTCTTCATTTAAATGTTTCCGAACATCTATATACTGCATTATATTCATGTCGTGCAATGTTGTCTACAACTCAGTTTCTTCAGCACCCCAAAATGTGATGCCTTCTTTACCGCTATGTTTATGAATCTGCGCATGATAACATCATCCGTCTACGTCACAAGCACATAGATGCGATTGAAGTGTTTATATGCCTGTTTATTGCGATTAATAACGGCATACGCCACACATTTTGAACTTAATCGCATCATTTTGATTGAAGTATTGTGTTTATTGTTTACATTAGGTAATGTTTAAATCGCAATTTCCCTAAATCTCATTATAATCACATTATGAGGGTGCATGTAGATGTAGATGTAGTTATTGTTACATAATGTTTATAAAATTGTTGAAAAATTTGTGTTTTTTACCTGTTCACAGAGTGTGGCAATCAGCCCCTCTAAGTCATGCTTCTCATGAACCACCATCTGTTTCTCCTCGTATTCCTGTTCCAGTTGCATCTCCAGCTGTCGGAGCTGCGCACACACACACACACGCGCGCACACACACACACACACACACACACACACAGAGACAGGAAAGGATGTTTGAGACAGGGTTGTAAGGAGGTTCGTGGAGCTGTAATTTATTCTGTGTCCCTCACCCGTCTCTGTGAGGACTTCTGCACGTCCTCCAGTTCCTCGTCCTTGTCCTCAAGCTCCTTCTGATGGATCTGCTTCATCCTCTCCATCTCCATCTCAAAGCGCAAGTGCATCTGTGGAGAACAGAGTCAAGTCACCTTCATTTATACAGCGCTTTATACAAGATTGTTTCCAAGCAGTTCAGTTTAATAAGTGTCCATGTTGTAAAATGTGTTAATTATTATGAAACAAAGTGGATTCAGCAATAAAGCAGCTCTGCAGAAGACTCTATCATCATCCGGTCAAGTCAGTGATCAATTACATGATCCAGAACCTTTATACAGTGCGTGCCATTGTGAAGACTGTAATGGCGCTTTTCCACTGCATGGTACGGTACGGCTCGGTTCGGTACGGCACGCTTTGGCGCTTTTCCACTGCATGGTACGGTACGGCTCGGTTCAGTACGGCTCACTTATGACGCATTTCCACTGCATGGTACGGTACGGTACGTCTCGCTTTAAATGGTACCACCTCTGTTGAGGTTCCAAGCGTACCGTACCGATACTAAAATGTGACGTGAAAACACTGCAGATCACTGATTGGTCAGACAGAATCATCACTACCAGTGTCAGTCTATGTTTACAACACGAGACACTAAACCCGCTAGATTTAAATAGCCAGTAGACAACAGCCAACGCTGTAGCGCCTGTTTTAAAAGTATTTGCTTAAAAAAAAAGAAAAAAAAAAAGAGTATAAACTTAAAAAAAAGAAATGGCTGAATCGTGGTCAGTGGACGAGGTGCAGACGTTCCTCTCGTTGGTTGCCGAGGAGCGGATGGGGAAACACGGAATGAAAAATTCGCATTTAATATGATGATGTCATGGCAGTAGAGACGGCAACTATAATGATCAGTCCCACCCACTTTGAAGCGGTACTAACTGCAGTGGAAAAGCAACCGAGCTAAAGCGAACTGAACCGTGCCGTACCGAGTCGAGTCGTACCACGCAGTGGAAAAGTGAAGCGAGCCGAACCGTTCCGCGCCGAGTCGAACCGTACCGAGCCGTACCATGCAGTGGAAAAGTGAAGCGAGCCGAACCGTTCCGCGCCGAGTCGAACCGTACCGAGCCGTACCACGCAGTGGAAAAGTGAAGCGAGCCGAACCGTTCCGCGCCGAGTCGAACCGTACCGAGCCGTACCATGCAGTGGAAAAGCGCCATAAGTCTTTCCTCACAGCCTCGTTGACTAAGGTCTAATAGAGAATATTAAGTGTCTTTTAAACTCCAGTCAGACAGAGTGAGCCTGTGAAAACAAGCTATTTGTGCTACTGTACCTTTAAGACCTTTAAATGGCCTCTGTTATGATTAACAAAAATGTTGTATAAATGTCAGCGTTCATGTGTTTAAAGGATAGTTCATCCAGAAATGAATATTCTGTCATCATTTACTCACCCTCATGTTGTTTCAAACCTGTATGAATTTCTTTCTTCTGCTGAACACAAAAGAAGATATTTTGAAGAATGTCGGAAACTAAACAGTTGATGGACCCCATTGTATGGAAAAATACAATGGAAGTCAATGGGGTCCATCAACCGTTTAGTTTCCGACATTCTTCAAAATATCTTGGAACAACATGAGGGTGAGTAAATGATGACAGAATTTTCATTTTTGGATGAACTATCCCTTTAATGTGATCATAGTTATAATATCATAACCTTTTCAAGAATGTCATTTAGTGGAGAAGTTGTTCTCGGGTTGCTGTACCTGCTCCTGCTGTTTGATTCTGGCCGTCATCTGGCTGATCTCCTCCGAGCGCTCCTTCTCTCGGGTCTCCAGCTCCCGGAGCTTCTTCTTCAGTTCAGGGATGGAGTCAGAGGTGAGATGGAGAGGGATCCTCAGGTCACGGATCTGAGAGCACAACTCCTCCTTCTGAAGCTGCAGGTCTGTGACCTCCACCTGACTGGCCTGGAAACACACACAAGTATGCACATATAGAAACGTAAATACACAAAAACAAGATTCGCAAGAGCAAAAAGACATACTGTATAATGAACACCACACACAAAAAAACATACACAGACACACACACACAATCACATAGAAATACCCACAACAACATAAATATCCACACACACACAAATACATAAACGCAGAAATACACAAACACGCATGCACATACACAAACACAAGCATTTATACAAACAAGCTCAAACGCATAAACACACACAAATGCAGATGAACAAAGAAAAATTGCATTCACAGAAAAATGAAAAAAACAAATGAACATACGCAGGCACATACAAATACACACACAAAACAAACAAATAAACAATAAACGAGTACACAAATCCATAAAAACAAACACACAAGCAATTATACAAACACACACAAATGCACACTGACCCAAAACTTTTACACACACCAAAAAACACATGCATGCACAATTATGCAAACATGCACAAATACATAAACACACAGACAAAAGCAAATGCACAAACTCAGACACAAATTGCACAACACACAATATTGCACAAAGGACAATCACATAAACAGACATACACGAACAAATCACAGTTACGGATACATAAAAACACAACAATGACACATATAATCACACGCACAAATGCATAAAAAACACATATGCACATATACACACACACAAACATACACAATCAATCACAAATGCACCAAAAGACACCAAAAAGCACAAATAATATAAAAATATATAACAAATAAAAACAATGACAAACACCCCCCAAACAATTCATACAAATATACATTTAGAAAAAGTACACATTAAACTAAACTATCCTTGTATCGCTGTAAAGCCGCTTTGGAACAATCTACATTGTTAAAAGCGCTATATATATATAAATGAAGATGACATTATATTCAAGTACAATATTTATGATGGCAATTTTGGATCAACACCTTATTATCCTCAAATATTGTAATTCTTATATTGTAATCAATAAACGTTCAACCTAACATGTTGGTTGTGTCTGCTTAACTCAATACATGACGTTAACTAACAAACAACATGTTTTATATTATAGCTGTGTATTATACACTCATCTCTAACTGATAACAGAAACTTCCTACATTTGAAACAAGCTTTTTCTGTGCAGCTGCTTTGAAACAATGGCTGCGTCCGAAAGCTTAAAAATGCTGCCGGTTCCTGTCTCCTGTCTCCTGAGATGCCTTCATCTGATGGATTTTGGAAGGCAGCATATATGTGTCCTTCGCTGCCTTTGATATCCCACAATCCTGTGCTTTCCATTCTGTGTCAGCTGAGCTAAAAAATAAAGATGGCATCTGAACGTTGCGGTTGGTGGTCAGTTTGTGTGTAAATGTATGACTTGGTGTCATTTCTAGCGAGAGATTTGTGAGGTACCTTCGTGCGCAAACGTCATCGCCTGATAAGTTAGTGAGGCACCAAGTCAGCTGACTAAGCTTTCGGACGCAGACCGCCATAAAGTTAACATTATCTGATGGACTCAAAGCAAAACTTTTCTCCTCTGCTCATTTGGGATCTCTGGGAACTCGTTCGGTTTACAGACAGAGGACACCCAGAGTGCACGGGCACCAGTGCAGATGGTGGACGCTTGACCTTTGACCTCGGCCCGTACCTTCAGCGTTTTGTGAAGGGTGAAGATCTCTGCGCCGAGGACTGTATTCTCCTGGATGGCTCTATCTTTCTGCTCCCTCTCATTATCAGCCTGTTCCAGAGCCTGGGTCAGCTCGCTGTCAAACCTACAAACACACACACACACACACACGGACACAGACGCAAGGGAGAAACAGGGCTTGAGAATGCATATTCAAGCAGCCAGAGAACGTGGCGCTGAATATTAATGTATTACATACAAATGCCACAGACCTCCTCTGTTTCCGCTCCAGCTCGTGAGCGCGGCCCTGCAGGCTGTCTGTCAGCACACGGGCGTCCTGGAGGTCAGAGGTCAACCGCCGGCAGTGACGTTTTAGATCTGTCACGGAGCGTTTGGATTGATCAAGCTGAGACTGCAGTTCCTGGACCTGCCACACGGGGGAGACAGAAAGACAATTATAATCAGGATAAGCATCCCAGGAGGCTAACAATACGTTTTTGAGTCTAATTACACAAATGCTTGTGTTTTCTAACATTTTTTACTTTACCTTTTACATTTTTGTTGTTTCATTAATTGTTTTGTGTTTTATAATGGTTTTACTGTTTACATTTTATCTCATAATACAGAATTCATTAAAATGCTATTATGTTCTAAAGGTGGCTTTTTTACTGTAGATAATATTTTAAAAAAGAAAAGAATACACTGAAATCAATGTATAAAAAAAACTCAGCAGGTTCCCATTGTGAAACATACCTTATATATATATCTCTCTGTTCTGAGCAATAATGGTGGAAATACTCAAGACTTCAGACGTGTGCAAACAAAAACTGACTTGTGACAACAAGCCCCTGCAAGTTCCAGCATTGATAACAGTGTTACTTTAGTATTATTTATATACTATTATTAAATGTGTTTATTAACTTTTATTTTTATATTTTCAATTTTTTTAAATTTAATTTTAGTTTTGTGCTTTTAAAAGTTATATATATTTAATTAGCTTTAATACATTTTTATTACAGTTTTAGTTTTACTGATTTTAGTATTTAAACTTATTGCCAAGGCAACTAGTTTTTTATGTTTTCCAAGTTTTTCATAAAAAAAAATTTCCATCAATTGTCATCCAGTTTTTCATTTTTATTTTAATCCAGCTTTATTTCAATGATTGAAAACGATTTTTAATGGTTTTAATTTATAACAACACTGAACATGACCATTTGTGAAAAATAAAATTGGGCATTTGGTGCAAGAAACCTTGGCTCTGTCTAATATCGCCCCCTATACCCTTAATTAGGGCACTATTTGAGGGAACAGCCATTTGCAGTGGTGTCCGAAACCATAGTGGACGTTATCGAGTGCACTCATTCAATCCCACAATGCAGTGCAATAGTGCGTATGACCGATGTACGCTTAGAGAATACCCATAATGCACAGTGAAGTTCGCACCGAATGAATTTCAGCGTCTCGCCAGAAGATGGCGCCGCAGCTGAATCATCCATCCATCCATTTTACAAACCGCTGGTCCAATGTGGGTACAGCGTAATATCATACTGGTATGCATAAAAGGTTTATACATGCTAGTTTCCACGACAGAGTTCAAGATAAATCTTTTCATTACTACTGGAGCTGCCAGTTTGCTAAGTTTCAAATGATTATTAATCCGCAAGCACAAACTATGCAAAAGCAGAAGCCCTTCCTGTGCACTCAGTGTCCGAATCACTCACTCGTTTTCATTCACTCCTTCAACTGGACTATATTAGTGGAGTAATATAGGGAATAGTGAATGAGGGTATAGGGGTCGATTTCAAACACAGCCCTTGACTTACACGGCCTCTTTAAGCTCATAATTGAGGTAATAATGAACACCAGGTGAAATGGGTCTCATACCTTTGTATCCAACAGCTTACGGGCTTCTTTCTCACTCTCAAGTCTTTCCTCTGTCTGACGCAGACGCCTGCGCAGAAACTCCACCTCCGTCTGCGCACATTCCAGCTGCAGCTGCAGCTCACTTTCTGTGTACACACACACACACACACACACACACACACACACACACACACACACACACAAAGAGTCATTATCTTTCTTCCGCCAGCATGTTTTATTGCATCTCCGCTGAAGCCTGTTTTACCTGTCGCCACTCCGCTGAGAGCTTCTTTATTCTTGACTTTCTGTTTTTCTTCCTCTAACTGCCTCTCGAGGGCCTCCAAGGACACTTTACTCTGGTCCAGACGACTCTGAGACACAGCACAGAATAAACACCCACAACACAACACATCACAGGCTATGTTTGGATAAGCAGCACACACACATCTTACCTTTTCTGCATTATATGCTGTGCATAATATGTACATTTTCTATATGCATGGAATACTATATTTACTGAAACACACAGTTACAATCAAATACTGTATCCCATAATACATTACCCTTCACTTGACCTTACATTTCTTGTGTGATAAATGAATCAGTAGTAATACCATCCACAGTTTTTAATGATTAATCGTTTTCTTGACTCATTATTCGATTGTACTGTCAAAAGGAAAGGTATTTGTACACAGAAGTGATTTAAAAATACAAAATAACTGATGAAAGATGCTAACTGGATGCCATTCACTCAATTAAAGAAGCATTCTGATGAGGTCATGTGACAATAATGTAGAATACTACTGTTTAAAATGTAATGTTCAAATAATTCTTACTGTTTCTATCTATTAAATACAAGGCACAATACAGTATGTACTACACAGTACCCAGTAAGAAGTACACTAGCACTGTATGTGAAAGTGAATGAAATTGAAATAGCACATCTTTATTTGGCAGAAATAGTAAGAGTAATATTCTAGTTTGAAAAATCTAGTTCAGAAATGAATTCAGCCAGTCATTATGGATAATAACTTATCCCATGACCTCACTGTATTGCATGTTTAATTACATTAGTGGTGTCCAGTGTTTTTATTAGTTCATATCATAATTTGATATGGTTATAACAAAGTCATGTTGAGCACATTGCATTGTGGGATGCAGTATTATGCAGAATACTAAATATTTGACTATTGTGCAGACTTTATAGCATGTGAAACAGTATGAAGAATGCATACCAGTTATCTAAAAATTGGTGAATTGCATTATTAATAGTTTTTTATTGTATAGATACAGAAAATTGGCTTACTGTGCACATTATGCATAATGGAAACCTAGTATAAATAGTATGCAATTCTGAATAATGCCCTTATAATACATTGCCAAATCACTGAATAGTTTGCGATTCAATTTGACCAATTAGAAACAGAGACAGAGAGACAGATAGACAGGATGATGGGTGGGTCGTACCTGCAGTTCCTTGTTCTCTTTGGCAAGACGCAATCTCTCCGTGCGCTCAGTGTCTAGAGCTTGACTCATGGCCTCCCCTCTGAACCGCTCATCACTTAATTCAGATACAACAGCCGTTACCTGCACACACACACACACACAATATCATCTGTCAATGTCTCAGCAGAAGAGCTGTTCATTCATCATCAGCAGTCATATGACAGAGATTAGCGCTCCATGAGCCGATCACAAGCGAGTTTGTGTTAATATGCTTTCACTGATGAGAATTCATAACCAGACTCCATCCATCACTGTGAACACCGACTGCTAAGAAATTTGATTCAGGGATTTCTGATCTGACAGCATCATTCCATACGTGGCTCAAGGGGCACGACACGGACACATACCTTGGTCTCCAGGTTGTCCGCGGACTGACGCAGCTCGTTTCGTTCTTTCTCTGACTTTTCCAGACGTCTCCTCAGAGCAGTGATCTCATCCTGACCAACCGAATGTGATACAATTATAATGGAGTGAAACAAATCTGATACACAACATCACAATCTGCAATGCTAACCTGAAGAATGACGACAGATAGATAGATAGAGAGAGAGCTGACAGATAGATAGATAGACAGACAGACAGACAGATAGACATACAGATAGATAGATAGACAGACAGACAGACAGACAGACAGATAGATTGATCGATCGATAAATAGACAGACAGACAGACAGAAAGATAGATTGATTGATCGATAGATAGAGACAGACAGATAGATAGATAGACAGATAGATAGATAAATAGACAGACAGACAGACAGATAGATAGATACAGACAGACAGATAGATAGATAGATAGATAGATAGATAGATAGATAGATAGATAGATGGATAGATACAGACAGACAGATAGATAGACAGACAAATAGATAGATGATAGATGGATAGATACAGACAGACAGATAGATAGATAGATAGATAGATAGATGGATAGATACAGACAGATAGATAGATAGATAGATACAGACAGATAGATAAATAGACAGACAGATAGATAGATAGATGGATAGATACAGACAGACAGACAGACAGATAGACAGATAGATACAGACAGACAGACAGACAGATAGATAGATAGATAGATAGATAGATAGATAGATAGATAGATAGATAGATAGATAGATAGATAGATAGATAGATAGATAGATAGATCGATAGATAGACAGACAGACAGACAGAAAGATAGATTGATTGATTGATCGATAGATAGAGACAGACAGATAGATAGATAGA
>NC_138723.1:27195712-27345712 GCF_965113295.1 Leuciscus leuciscus | reverse complement strand
CAATGAGGGCTGTTCAAGCAAAAACCGGCAAATCAATGAACAAGCATATAAACAGGGAAATAAAGAACGTCATCATTTGACATCATTAAAAATAAATGACATTTCAACAGAGGGTAATGAGGCGCGTGTGTGATTCAGGACGTCCAGACCTTCCTCTCGTCTGGGGTAATGAAGACAGAACCGTATCGCTTCATTATGGGAGCAGAGAGGGCCTGAAAACGACAGCGGAAATCACCCAGGGACATGTGCTCAGGGTAGCCTGCAAGACAGAGACACAGAGGAAGAGTTTGCTGTCTTTGTAAGGACATTTGGGAGTAAATCCTGAAAAATATACTATAGATACTGGTCGTTATGAGGAGAAGTGCTTCAAATGTTCGGAGTGCTTGAGATGCTCTTTCTGTAGTATGTTAGATGTATACTGAGTCTGTAAATGTGCAGTACACAACCAAACGGTATCAAGCATGTCTGGAGCACAAACAGTGCAAGATGAGTTACACGCCAGAATTATTTAAATTATTTAATACATCAGTTAAAAATATCTCTGAATAATTCTTGATTTTGTTTTTGGGCTCTACTAGAATAGGTTTTCATGCGTGAATGTTAAAAAAACACACATTATTTTTACATATTTGCAGCTCCTCTCTTCCCAGTCTGTCAGTAACACTGTTTAGTTCGTGTCTCTATGAAGCCCCTCCTTCTGAAAAGTGAAACGCGCTCTGATTGGTCGGCTGGACCAGTGTGTTGTGATTGGTCAACTGCTTCGAGCTTGTTTGGAAAATGTCACTCCCCTTACCATAACTCTGAGTTTTAATGCACTACTAACCAACTCAACCAGGCCCCGCCCCTTTATTTATATAGGCGTATATCTCGGGCGGGAATTATTTAAATGAGAAATATTGTGATATGTATAAGAATACAATAGAAAAATAAATGATTGAGGGGTTTCAGAGAGTTCAGAAACTGTGCGCACTGATATAGAGAATTACTTTTGCAGGGACTTTGTGCTTTGTGACTTTGCTGACCTTTTTCATGCTCAAACAGCAACACTATGCATTAAAGAAAGTTGAAAATGTACAAAAGCATAATAGGTCCTCTTTTACAGTCATTGGAGTTTGACAAGGAAAGCATGATGGTGGTTTTCATTTTTCAATAAATAATTAGTGTGAATCCTGAACGGCCTAAAAGCCACCAAGTAAAAACAACTTAATCTAAATTTGAAATTACTAAACAAACCTTCTTCTCATACTAGGATTTGTTTCATATAATTTATTTCCATTGCACACTCAAAAGTTGTTCAAAACTCTAATCTTAAAGGGGTCATGAACTGAGAAATCATACTATAAGAGGTCATCATACTATAAGAGGTCATCATACTATAAGAGGTCATCATACTATAAGAGGTCGTCATAAGAGGTCATCATACTATAAGAGGTCATCATACTATAAGAGGTCGTCATAAGAGGTCATCATACTATAAGAGGTCATCATACTATAAGAGGTCGTTTTACTATAAGAGGTCATCATACTATAAGAGGTCGTCATACTATAAGAGGTCGTCATACTATAAGAGGTCGTCATACTATAAGAGGTCGTCATACTATAATAATATCCTGTAAGTTTCAGAACAGAAAACTTACTTCCTTCCTTGTTAAAAAATACCTTTTATTTCTAAATTATGAAAAAATGTTATGTAAAAATATCATACTAACATTATAAGTGCAACCCAGGAGACTTTGTACAGTAAAACAATAAAACAATGTGTGTGCATGAGTGTGTGTATGTGTGAGTGTGTGTATGAGTGTGTGTGTGTGTGTGTGTGTGTGTGTGTGTGTGTGTATGTGTGAGTATGAGTGTGTGTATGAGTGTGTGTGTATGAGTGTGTGAGTGTGAGTGTGTGTATGTGTATGTGTATGTATGAGTGTATGATTTTATCAATCAATAAATTCCACTAGAAACAAACCTTGTGTGTGTGTGTGTGTGTGTGTGCGTGTGTGTGTGTGTGTGTGTGTGTGTGTGTGTGTGTGTGTGTGTGTATGAGTGCATGTGCGTGTGCGTGTGCGTGTGAGTGTGAGTGTGCGTGTGTGTGTGTATGAGTATGAGTGTGTGTGCGTGTGTGAGAGACCTGTTCGGTACAGCTGTAGTGCAGGCAGCAGGTGTGTGGAGTGCAGCTGTACACGCAGTGCTGGGACATCAAAGCCACAGCCATCTGTCTTAGCATTCACACACTGCAGGAAGACAGGCCGCGCTCGCCGAATCAGATTCACCAGAGCGTCCTGCTCGAGAGAGTCAGAAAGAGTGAAGAGGATCTAAACACAGAAGACAGATGGAAACGGCTTCATAACAGCTCATGAGTCTCTCACCGCCTGCAGTTTGACAGCGATGCACTGGGAATGTCTCCTGAGGGCCGCCATCCCTCCGCTCAGAGTCTTGCGCACCGTCCCGCTCCTCTCCAGTGAGCGCTGAGAGCCGCCCTCCACGCCACCCAAACCCCGGCAGAGAGGCGGGACAGACGCCCGCGGGCCGAACACGGCCTTCACCGCTACACTGAAGAGAGGAAGAGAGAGAGAGAATCAGGATCATTTCACACTGAGGCGTTCAGTGTGAACACAGTTCCGTTTGCCATCATAGTTGGGTACACATGAACTACAGTAACACTGATGTAAACGTCATTAGTATTAACAAAAAAGTTATTTTCTGTCATCTCTCCATTATTATATCAATTAAAAGTGCCAAATAATTAATATGTGAAATCCATGAGTATCAGAAATAAGTATTAGTATCAGTCAATCTTGCATGACCTAGGGGAGAGCGGGGCACAAAGTAACGCTTTTTGACTTTCTCAGGTTGTGTAAATCTATTTATTTTTCCCACATTAAATTCACATGTCTAGTACAATTATGTGGTTTTGTTTTATTAATACAGAATATACTTTTTTCTTGTTATACCCCGAAAGAATGGAAGTGAAATGTGACAACATGCCTCATTGGTACATCGTAACATGACCATATGACAGATTAAAATGCTATCTGATCTAATCAAACAAATATACAAGACAAACTAAAATATTTTTTCAGTAAAATACAATTATTAACTTTTTCATATAAAATAATGGCATTTTTTAATAATTAAATATAAACTAATTTATGAGTTTTGACTACGAACACAGGAAAACACTGCTATACAACATAGTTCAAAACATATTAATAATTAGTAATTTCTGAGCATTAACTCATAAACTCAATAGAATTCATAAAAGTATAGAATAGAATAGCATATTTCTAATAGGGGCTCATTGTAACGCAGTGTGACAACATGCCCCACCTGCACAACTTTGATTTAAACCCGGCTAGTGTCTTCTGCTAGTTAGCGAAGCATTAAAGAACTATATCAACCGTTAAATAACATATTGGAGATTAAAATAATATCAGATTTGTCTCATTTTAAATAAGCACAAAAAATAGAGATGAAAAATTAACTTAAGTAAGAAATTGACTTTTGCTATGGTTTAATAAATGTCTATTGATATCTTCCAATTTTTGCGCAATGTTTTCTCTATATAGTGTTGATATGGCAACTAGAAAATACACCAAGTTTCGTCATGCTAGCATGTGTGGAAGCATTTAAAAAACAAGTAACCCCGTGTTACGTCGTGCCCCGCTCTCCCCTATATGACATCTAGTGAACGCCACTTGATCAAATCTTATTTTAAAAGATGATTTTATTTATAATTTTATATCTTAATTATGTAAAAGTTCTCATTTCTCATTGCTGCGTGTAAAAACTGACTTTTCTAAAAGTTGTCGACACCAAGCTCATGGTCGGCTGTATTGCGATGTTTACGTCATCAGCATGACCAGCGTGAGCACTAGCAGATGTTTAACACTGTTCCCTGGTAACAGCTGAGAAGGACAAGGCGCAAGTATCAATGTGTTATTGAATATGATTTACCACCAAAACTCACACACAGCACTTGCTTTTGTCTGCCGCAGACGATCTGCAAGAGACGCGAGGAATGCGAGCTGCTCTCCAACGGCAATTTATTCAGAGACAAACAGCAATGAGAAAGCATTATACTATATTAAATGAGACATGGAGGAATGCAAAAATGCAATTCATACAGAATGTCAGCAATAGCAGTTCACCAAAGATCAAATGAAATGAACACCAGACAAAATAAACATTCTCACCCATATTAAATGTCTATTTCCTTATCATTTCTAATAGGTATTTTCCAAACGTACCAGAGTTCACATGAACCAAACACCAGACCAATAAGATAAAATAATATTCCAAATGTAACAGAGTTTCCACCAGACTAATAAAAAATACAAATAAAATTAATAAAACAAAATAAACATTCCCATCCATATTTAAAGTCTATTTTCTTAGATTTTTTTAATATGAATTTTCCAAACGTAGCAGAGTTCACATGAACCAAACACCAGACAATTAAACATTTTCACCAATTTTTGTAAATTCTACATGTATTTCCTTATATTTTACTGCCATTTTTGCTATTTGCTCAAATAAACTTTTTCGAAATGTCATACCTGCTATTTTTCATGGTACTTTTATTGGTATAAAACTGGCGAGATGACACGTACTCAGTAAGTCAATGAATAATGTCAAATCATTAATAACTTTCCTGGTAATAATATTCAGAACTGTGTATGAGGAAAAGCTCTAGTCTGAAAATGTCCTCCACACAGCCGTGTAAAAGTGCCAGATCATCTGTGTTCTCTTACATTGAGGAGTTCTGCAGCAGCGAGCTGGCGTTCAGCACAGACGGATTGTTCTGGACCTGACCGAACCAGCCTGAGAGATCATAGCGGACTGGATCTGAACCCATCAGGTGAGCGATCTCACACTGCAGAGGCTGCTCGCACTGGCGCACTGAGAAGCAAGCGTGTAGAGAGATGAGGAAGTGTGTGATCAAACATCACAGGAGAAGATCAGAATCAGACTGAAGTACCTGTGCCGCTGAAGGACTGACACACTCTTTCCAGAACTGTGCTCTCGGTGGAACCAGGAGTGACCATCTCTTCATCCAGAACCCACAGGAGACCTCGAGAGTCGCCTTCTGGTGCTCGAACCTGAGAACGCACACACACACACACACACACACACACACACACACACACACACACACACACACACACACACACACACACACACACACACACACACACGGTGTAAAATGACATGCATGGTTGAGGTCTGTAGAAGTGTGTTAGGAATCACTGAGTGATACCTGCAGTCCTGGCTGGTCAACGGCACACACAACCTCTGACGGGCTCGTCTCGGGGGCTGCGAAATCTACAGGTACTCCTTCCTAAGGAAATTATTCAGAAAATAAAAAAAAAATATATTATTTGTTAGTATTATTATAAAGTACATTTCTTGTCACCTCTCTATTATAATATGAATGCCAAAAAGGGTCAATCCCCCTCACAAAATTAGCATGTGGTGCCATGAAAAATAACAGATATGGCATTTTTAGACATAGTTTATTGACAAATTGGCAAAATAGTTGTGAAACACATAAAAATATAAATTATAAATATGCATAGGAATTATTATATTATATTATTTAATGCATTCAATTAAATGAATTCAGCAAGGTTCATATTCAATATTTGTTTGAGGTTGTCAAAAACAAACACTACATTTTTGTTTGAGGTTATCAACGATAAAACAACTTCAAAATTAGTATGTGGTGCCATAAAAAAAAAAAAACAGATATGGAATTTTTAGATATAGTTTATTGACCAAATAACAAAACGGCAGTAAAAAAGGAATAAAAGTTATAGATATGCATAGGAATTATATTTTATATATTATCTTATTATCTTATTTTAAAATTTATAAAAAAATAAAGTAAAATTTAATCAGCAATTAAGTTTCATTTTCATATTCAATATTTATTTTAGGTTATCATTTATTGACCAAATATCAAAATGGCAGTAAAACAAACAGAAATAGAAGTTATAAAAATTCATAGGAATGTTACTTTATATATTATTTTATTATATTATTTTTTAATTTATTTGATTTAAAAATTAAATTAAATTTAAATGTAATCAGCTAGGTTAATTTCCATATTCAATATTTATTTGAGGTTGCCATACGGCATTTTAAAACAAACAGACATAGAAGTTATAAATATTCATAGTAATGTTACTTTATATATTATTTTATTCTATTTTCTTTTCTTTTTTTTTATCAGAAAGATTCATATTCATGTTCACTATTTAATTGTGGTTGTCATATGGCCTTTTTAGATATAGCTTATTAACCAAATAACCAAATGGCATTAAAACATACAGAAATAGAAGTTATAAAAGCGTAGGAATATTATTTTATTTATATATTATTTTTAAATGAAATGTTATTGAATTTAATTAAATCAGCAAGATTGATATTCAATATTAGTTTGAGGCACAGCACAGCTGTTTTCAGGATTGCGCGTGGTACAGTACCCGTGTGTATCGCTCCAGCGTCTGTGTGAATGTGTGACTGTAGTAAAGCTCCAGCAGTCTCTCCTGTAAGTAGTTGTGACAGAGCTCGGAGAATCCGGCAGCCCGGTCGTCAGCGCTGTGTCTGGGGTTCCTCAGGCCCGGTGTGTCCACCAGCATCACAGAGGCCAGCGTCAGCTGCTGAGACTGCAGCGCTCTGGGGAGAAGACACACACACTGCCATATCAGGAACACTTCAGAGACATATCATTGACCAGGACACTGAGTCTTTACCTGTTGATGAGAGACACTATAGTGGTGAAGAGTTCCTCATAGAGACCAGCCGCCATCCCTTCTACACACTGAGCAGCACTGAGTTTTGGACCTGAAACACACACACATATGTTGATCTAGCTCTCTTAATAAGGACTGATATTTTTGTCATATTAAGACAATTATAATTACAATAGACTCCTATAAGAAAACCTTAAACATCATCATTAAATAATCTTGATTTAGTTTATTTATAAACTGCTTTTCTCTTTTAGGACATCCTCAAATAGAAGTTTATTTATTTATTCATTTAATTGATCAAAAATACAGTAAAACTGTAATATTGTGAAATATTATTACAAATTGAATTAACTGTTTTCTACAGTAATATATTTTAATTTATTCCTATGATCAAAGCTGAATTTTCAGCATCATTACTCCAGTCTTCAGTGTCACATGATCCTTCAGAAATCATTCTAATATGCTGATTTGCTGCACAAAACATTTCTTATTAGTATCAAAACTAAACAGTTTTTGATGCGAAATATTTTTGTGGTGTATGAACAGTAGTGTATGGAAGAATTAGAAAACATAAATACGCTGATTATTTATTAAATAATAGACATAAAAAATGTAAATAAGCTGAAACTGAAATGTTTTGGTTATAACTCTTATTCAGTTCATATTCATTTTAATATGTGGCTCTCTGAAATATTAGTTTCTAACTGATCAATTGAGGCATTTTGTGGTTAAACATTTTTTATAATATACACTAAACTGCTTATCCTCATCAACTGAATAATATATTTTTTTTAAAACTACACTATTTCATGTTTATTTATCTATTGCCAAATTTATAAACTGTATATAAGGCTGAGGTGGGTCAGAGCAGGCATGCTTTAGTCTGGCTTTTATGCTGCATTGCGTCTTTACACAGAATTTTGAGCAGACACAGAGCAGGCTTGACTGTAAAGATGCCTTATTTGATGTGTAATATGTTCTGTATGTTATCACTGGTTCCTCTACACATATTTGAGCTGGGATATTCGAGGTTGTGGTGGGTTTAACAGGGACAGACTGTATTCGGACCTTCCTCTGGCTGGTCTGCGGTGTGTCTCTCTCGGACACCTCCGGTCGCTCTCTGCAGTAACTGTCTCAGGTGGTGTTTGAAGACGGCAGTGTGAAGCTCCTCTCCCTCACAACCCAGGACAGCGCTGGCCGTCTGCGCGCTGTCAAAACTCATAAACTGCTTACGGCCCACTGAAGCCACAGAAGAAAGAGGGGGGAGAAAGAGAAAAGACTGTCCAAATTCTTTTCACTTCACAAAATACAGTCATCAGTGTAGTCCTGTCTTACCTTTGCATGCTCCTGCGACACCAAGATGATATATTCCTGCTAAAACATGCCAGATGGCCTTCTGCTCATCCGCTGAGAATCCCAAAGTGTTCATGGCGGCTAGAAGTTTCCCAAAACCCACTAAAGCTCTCTGCTTTTCATCCACCTGAAGTGAGGGAGGGACAGACATTTCTTTTTATTAAAGCTTATTAGAGAAAATTTATAAAATAAATATACAGCTGGGCTCTAAATTTGATGGAATTGTGGGTAAAAGTGGGGAGAACGGGATCCAGGAAATGTTGCAAGCCAGACTTAAACGTGTGTTGCTGACATGAGCACCAAAGCTCCACATGTCAAAGCACATGCACTAATCTGGTAGGAATATTAGTTTAATATTCATGACATTTTCCTTACTTTGTGTGTTGTTTGTTTAAACAGTTCATACCTTGGTTGGGCATGTGATTCCAAAAGAGTTGTATTCCTTTAACTGGTGCAGCTGCAGTTCAGACCTGTGATGAGAGAACAAGACAGTTACACTCAAATTTAAACAGGAAATGACATCAGACGAGATCCGGCCCCCTCAAGCTCTCTGGAGCTTTTGTTTTAACGCAAAGCTATGAAAAGAGCAGGCATTCTGCCAAAGTGGTGGTCGCAGAAGAGCTTGTGCGTGCCACTGAGGGGAAACCGTATCCAAAAACAAACCCCTAACAATGGGGTGAATGATCTGAGGTTTAATGACAGGTAACTTTAGATCTTCGCCGACTAATAATGCTGCACTCAGGCCTGTGAGGAGAGAAGCCAGGAAACCTCTACTGAGTGTGACCACAGAGAGCTCCAGAGACTGAACGGACCTCATGTCTGTGCTGAGGCCTGAGAGCATCTGAGAGAACACCAGGAAGTTACTCTCTCCCTCCGGCCTCCGACACACCCTCCATTTCTCCAGCAGCATCGTCTAAAACAGACACACAGAGAAAACATAAGACAAATTTATACAGACGGAAGGACGGATTGACATGCAGATAGATAGATAGATAGATAGATAGATAGATAGATAGATAGATAGATAGATAGATAGATAGATAGATAGATAGATAGATAGATAGATAGATAGATAGGAGACAGACCGACAGACAGACAGACAGATAGATAGATAGATAGATAGATAGATAGATAGATAGATAGATAGACAGACAGACAGACAGACAGACAGACAGACAGAAAGACAGATCGATAGATAGATAGATAGATAGATAGATAGATAGATAGATAGATAGATAGATAGATAGATAGATAGATAGATAGATGGACAGGAGACAGACAGACAGACAGATAGATAGATAGATAGATAGATAGATAGACAGACAGACAGACAGACAGAAAGACAGACAGATAGATAGATAGATAGACAGACAGACAGACAGGCAGATAGATAGACAGATCGATAGATAGATAGATAGATAGACAAACAGACAGACAGACAGACAGATAGATAGATAGATAGATAGACAGATAGATAGACAGATAGATAGATAGATAGATAGATAGATAGATAGATAGATAGATAGATAGATAGATAGATAGATAGATAGATAGATAGATAGATAGATAGATAGATAGATAGATAGAAAGACAGACAGACAGACAGACAGACAGACAGACAGACAGATAGATAGATAGATAGATAGACAGATAGATAGATAGATAGACAGACAGACAGACAGATAGACAGAAAGATAGACAGAAAGACAGACAGACAGATACATAGACACACAGACAGACAAACAGATATATAGATAGATAGATAGATAGACACACAGACAGATATATTGATAGATAGACAGATAGATAGATAGATAGATAGATAGATAGATAGATAGATAGATAGACAGATAGATAGATAGATAGATAGATAGACAGATAGATAGATAGACAGATAGATAGATAGATAGACAGATAGATAGATAGATAGATAGACAGACAGATATATATATAGATAGATAGATAGATAGACAGACAGATATATATATAGATAGATAGATAGATAGATAGATAGATAGACAGATAGATAGATAGATAGATAGACAGACAGATAGATAGACAGATAGATAGATAGATAGATAGATAGATAGATAGATAGATAGATAGATAGATAGATAGATAGACAGATATATATAGATAGATAGATAGATAGAGCACCTGCAGGTGTGCGGCAGCAGCGAGTCCTGCGTGGTTGAAGTCCAGTGAGAGCACCATAGCGAATCGAGTCGAGGCTTCACTGTGAGACGAGCTCACACACCCGAAAGAGCGCAGCACCGTAAACACTGCCTGTAGTCGCTCTACTGCAGATACACACAAACCAGCACAACTTTACAAGCGACAACACACAAACACGACTAAACAGCCTCTAAACTGCTGCTATAGCATTTCAGCAATCACTTATCGTCAGGAGATTCACACACACACACAAATGCTGATATTCAGTGGAGTGGAACATGTCACACTGTGCTGTTGTAATTACTGGAGAGGAGCTTGTAAACTCTACCAGAGGCTCTTTCAGAAATAAAATTCAGCAAAGACAATGCAAATTATTCAAGGACTTGTTTGATTCATTTCTATTGGTAAGTTTTAAGATGTACTCTATTCCCGTTCAGTACTGTAGCTTTAGGTTATAAACACTAAAGTGTATCCACTCACAGGTAAGGCTTCCTCCCGCTGTTCCCGCTTGTTTGAGCAGCTCCTGGGAAAACGACTGACAGGTAGTGGTCTTCCCCGTCCCACAGCGGCCCAGAGCCACCAGAGTCTGGTCCCTCCGCTGACCCACCATGGACACGTACACCCTCCTCACCAGAGCCTGCAGTGGGCCAGGGGCCTCCCAGGACTCCCAGCGTCGGCTCCGAAGACCCTGATACACGAAACAAACACTTCTCATTCTACCAAACGTCTGTTTACTGCACTGAGCACAAACATGATTCTGCATGTCGAACAAAAAAAGTACTGAGGTTGTACCAAAAGTTTACAGGACAAGACCTCTTTTTCGATGTTGGATAAAATGAGTCAATTTATTAAATCAATAAATAATTTTTGAAAATATACATGAATATTTTAATTTCAATTGAACCGAATTTAAAAGACATATAATTGTCCATTTTAAAAGCTATTCTTTCTTAAATAATGCACAACCCTGATGGAACTACATCCAAAAACAGTAATACCATTGTTCTTTTTTGTAAGGAAACTACACTAGTCAGTATATGCATTTGTACAACTAATGTGCTGTATTTAACTACTATAACTACTGTAATCATACAGGTGACATAGCCGGTTTTGTAGCTACACGGGTCTCACCTTGGCTGGCGAGGACAGAGGAGGCCACAGTGCCAGTAGATTGGGCCCAGTGTGGGTCAGGGGTAAATATCCTTTAGCTCGACTGGTCAAAGTGTGAAGGACGCTCGACTCGTTCATGCTCACAAGCTCGCTCAAGTCTTCACTCAGGTCCAGCTCAGGAGGATTCAGCTGAACACAACCACCGAAAGATGTCAGCACTGGTCATGCATATCATATGAGTATATCCAGACGGTTGTCGAAATTATGACATAAGAAGTCATATTTATGAGATGATTATGACATACTATGTCAGAATCCTCAAATAAAAAGAATTCATGACATTCTTAAAGGGACAGTTCACCCCAAAATGAGAATTCTGTCATCCTTTACTCACCCTCAAGTTGTTCCAAATGTGTATGAATTTCTTTAAAAAAAATTGTTGTCAAGGTTCTAACTTGTCAATTATGACATAAAAAGTCAAAAGTATGAGACAAAGTTGAAATTTATATACTAAGTAGTTATGACTTAAGTCAAATTGAAATTATGATTGCCTTTAATAAAAAAAAATGATGCCTTTAATATTTAAATATGACATAAAAAGTCAAAATTATGAGATAACGTTAAGGGTTAGTCAGTATGTAATTTTTTTTATCTCATAATTATGACTTGCCTCAATACTAAGTCAATTATGAGTTGAAAAGTTGAAATGATGACATACAAAAATCATATTTATGACATGAAAAGTCAAATTATGAATAACAGTCAATTATGTGATGAAAGGTCAAAATTTTGACAAAAAGTCAACATTATGACACTTAATTAGGACAAAAAAAGTTGAAAGTAATAAGTAATAATTATGAGATAAAAAGTCATAATTATGAGATAAAATCAAAATTATGACATACTAAGTTCATTTTGAGATGAAAAATAGAAATTATGACTTAATTTCAACTATGACATAAAAAGTTGAAATTATGGCATACTAAGTCATAGTTAAGACATAAAAAGCTGAAATTATGACATACTGAATTTAAATTATGCAATTATGACTTTTTTTTTTTAAGTCAAAATTCCCGACCAAACTCCACCAACAAACCCCCCCCCCCCCCCCCCATAAAAAGTTGAAATTATGACATACTATGACATAAATCGAAATTATGAGATAATGTTGAAATTAACTACTGCATGCCAATATGTCATAATTACGATTTACAAAAGCATGACTTTTTTCCCCTTCATAAATTGGAAATGGGCTTCAATAAATAGCAGCAGTGAATAAAGTTCACCTGTTCGATCTCATACTGGGTGACATCACGGAGGGACCCGTCTGAGGCCAGTCGAACCCTCACCCTGCCGTCAGGGAGATCCGGTGTGCCCTCGTCCGGCTTCAGCTGAGTGACTGTGAGAGTAAGAGGGGTCAAAGGTGACTAATACTCAACGCAAATCAATGTCAATTCTCTACAGGGCATAGATCAAATTTCTTCTCAGTGGGGAACAACAAAAAGGACATTTGTTGACAATTGTTAACAGAAAATCTTCCCTTCCGTTGCACCCACATATTGAAGAATGCTTCATTTACACTTTGAAAGCATAATTCACATCAAATCTTACACAACAAATCACATGGACATATTTTTATGGTGCTTTTGTTATTCTTTTTGAAGCTTGACAGATTTGGGTTCATGAAGATACTGCAGTACTGTGTGTGTGTGTGTGTGTGTGTGTGTGTGTGTGTGTGTGTGTGTGTGTGTGTGTGTGTGTGTGTGTGTGTGTGTGTGTGTGTGTGTGTGTGTGTGTGTGTGTGTGTGTTTTTTGCAGTAGTTAATCTTTGAATCTTATAACATGATGACTTTTCGGGCGCGTAGATTTAGCGAGGCTTGATAAGATAACAACACTAAACCCATTCATCACTAAACTGAGGAGGAAGAAGATTAGCCTGCTAGCAACACGCCACAATTTACAGAGTAGAGTTTATGTTTCATGCAAAGAGAACAATCTTGCAACACAAGAGGTGTGTATTAAGCAATATTAAGCTAAAATAGGGAAATGGGCAGCTTTTACATAGTGCAAAAACAATGAACTCTTGGAAGGTCCCAAAATCAATAAGACCACATGTAAATATAGCATCCTCTAAGACAACACGCTATTCATAACCTGTAACTTAACACCACGGGACCGGAGAGCTGTTCTAGCCTTCAGACATGCAATTCAGGAATGATGAACCCAAACAACTACTGAAAATACCAGTCAATGCATCAACACCACAACTTGTTCTCTTAATGTAAGGTGAACAGGTACAAGAGCAGACTAACCGAGTGTATATCCATCTTTGTGAGCGTACCACACCTTACCAGCTTCATACCACACATCCCTCTGCAGAGAGAAAGAGGAAGAGAGAATTAGGCCACAAATATAGAGTAGTAGATGTAAAACAACCTTTCTACATTCCAGCTACATGTTTCTACATTATTGCTAACTAAAACTCAAATTAAAACTTTTAAAAATAATTTTTGGTCACTGAAATAAAGCAAAAATAAATGATTAGAGGAAAAACTTAAGCTTAAAAAATGTTGCCTTGGTTACTAACTGAAATAAACAAGTTGAAGTTGATGTACTAAAATTAAAATAGTACTTCATATTAATAAAGTACTTAATAATAATAAATATATATATATATATATATAAAAAAATACTATAACAAATGAATAAAAATGTAACATTTATAATAAATGATACAAATATCATTCATATATACTGAAATAGTAAATAAATAACCCTAAAATAACACTACAAATATAACAATGCTAAAAACTAGCCATTTGTTAATAGAATAATTTAATGCACTGTAAAAAAATGTTTCAACTTAAAAAAAAAAAGTGTTCGTGCAGCCTTTACATTTTAAGCTTAGTCAACATGAAATATGAAGTTGTACTAAGTGACAACTTGGAAACTTGAGTTGACTTAACTTAAAATTTTAAGTTTCTTTCAGTTTTTTTTGTCAGCATGAACACTTTAAGTTGAATCTTTTTTTTTTTTTACAGTGAGTTAAATGTTAATGTAATAACAGTTACAACAATAATACAAAATATTAATAACAACTGAAGTGAATATCGGTGATCTCATAATATAATCAATTCCTGATGGGCAAAATCAATCTACTTTCTGTATAAAAATAATATAAATGCATCGTGAAGCAACACGACAGTGGTTGTACCTACCACTGGCACCTTGGGCTCCTCTCTTATACGGGTTACAGTGAGTTGACCCTCAGGCTCTTGCCTCACCTCTTTCACTTCCTGTTTCAGCGGTTTAACTTCCTGTTGTACCTTTACTTCTTCCTTCTTCACTTCTTTTTCTATTGGTGGACCTGGAGATTTAGCTTTATCTGTGCTGGGGCTGGGCGCCTGCCCGTTGATCTCTGGAGTCGTGGACTTTGAGTCGCTTCTCGGACTTCTTGGGTTTTCCGGTGACATTATCCTCCTGGAAGAGGAGGTTTTCTTCTCCGTCAGATTGGTGTGGCGGCCCCGTTCTCCGTTCATCAGCTGCTCTGCTCGAAGTGCCATCTCCGCTTCCAGTATTGGTGGAGTTTGGTCGGGAAGTAAGAAATTCTGGACCAGGTTGTTGCTGAGTTTACTGGGCTGTGAGGAGCATTAAACACCACATGGAGACTGGTGTAAGTCATACTCTTATGACAACAAGACCATCCCCTGCTGGTAAACCCAATGAAAACCAGCTGATAACGTTGAGTTAATATGCTAAAAGTTTTGCCAGGTTAGTGGCATCACATGTTTGAAAGAACCTGAAGCTGGATTCATGAAAGTCTTCTTAAGAAAGACGTTAAGACATTTCTTAAGATAAATTCTAAGAAGAGGGTTCCTAAGTGAATGAAATGAAAAACACCTTTTTGGGCTGCCTGCCGATTACCGTAATAATCATAATAAGCGTACACACTATTTACTTGACATGGCATTTTTAAAGGTGCTCTAAGCGATGTTGGGGGCTAGCTCGACCCTCCCTCCTCCTCATCCCGTCCCCTCCCCCTCCCTTCCGTGCTTCCTAAAACAATCATGAACCATTTAGAAAAAACAAACTGGATATACCCTGTCCAGCAGAAACAGAGCCACCTGAATGTCGGATTGGAAGCCCTTCTGCCGGCGGAGTTTTCGCCACCTTTTGAACGCTTTTCCGATGTAAATTCGGGACTTTGCGTTCCTTCTCCTTTTCTCTATTCTTTGTTATTTGTTCATTGGAACGTCGTCTCTTTGGTCGTGTGTCGGCCATATCAAAATTCAAAAGATATATAATTCTAACGTTAGTCCTCTAGCTAACTTCCCTCTTCATGCTTCTCTCTCCTCCACTCCCCACACCCCCCTTCATGTGCACGCGCACTAGCGCACTAACCCCCCAAACCCCCACCCCCACCCCCAAATCATTCTTGTCGGTTATTGGCTGGAGCACTGTTTGTTATGTTTCGTGGTCCAGGTTGGGCCAGTTTGTTTTTCTTGCCGTTTGTGGAGCCTGGGCTGTCTACAGAGACCGCGTTTTTTTACAGTGTGTTCAGGGGACAGGCAGCTAGCGGATAGTGAGAGATGTTTGCTGGAAGTGAAAATGTTGGCCTAAAAAAACGCGTGACATTGCTTAGAGCACCTTTAATATGCTGTGTGTTATAAAGTTATTTTTTGCTAAAATATCATGATTTGTAGAGATGTTACTGAATTTCAAATTTAGCAAAAAGTTACTTCACTCACAATTAATAACCGGTCATTGTTTACATTATCAATCATTGGTGTCAAGTTGACAACGATGATTATGAAGAACATTCTTTTCAGGAATTCAAATTATGCAAGTTTTGTCTTTAGAACTATCTTAAGCAAAAAGATAAGAACATTCTTACATGTTTTTGGGAATACAAATATTCTGAACTTTAGTCTTAAAGGGACAGTTCACCCAAAAATGAAGAATTCTGTCATAATTTACTCGCCCTCATATTGTTCCACACTTGTATGAGTTTCTGTTTAACACAAAAGAAGATATTTTGAAGAATGTTGGTAACCAGACAGTTAATGGTAGCCATTGACTTCCATTGCAGGAAAAAAATACTATGGAAGTCAATGGATGCTGCCAACTATCTGGTTACAAACATTCTTTAAAATATCGTCTTGTGTTCAGTAGCAGAAACTCATACAGGTTTGGAACAACATGAGGGTGAGAAAATGATGACAGAATTCTTCATTTTTGGAAAATGAGAAGTAAAATAGCAGTTACAAAGAATTTCATTCTTAAGAAGGTTTTGAGAACCACCAGCTTCCTTGTTTAAAAAACCAACTTGACCATGATAAACTGTATAACCTGTTTTTTCGAGAGGCTGCTCACTGCAGAACCATGGGTGGAGTGTGAAGTCCTGCTCCTCCTCTCTAGATGTAATTTGTAATGGGTGGAGCTAGAAAGTCTAACCCCACCCATAACTATCCCTCCACCCATTAGATCCACAGAGGTGGAGCTGGACTAGGTCAAGCTCTACCCATGACATCCAGGGGGGGGGGGGGGGGGGGGGGCTGGATGTCATTTGGCTCTGCAGTGAACACCACTTGGGTTTTCCCAGCAGAATCCCATCCATTGAAGTGCGATCTCACCGCCTTCTCCTCTTTAAGCTCTGGCTCTTTGTGGCGTGTCTCTTTCTCGGTCTCCCTCACCAGCTGTTTGAGGAATCCTCCAGGTACGGCGGAGAGAGGAGGAGGAGGCTGTGCGGCGACGGCTTCTGGTGTCTTCTTCTCCTCCTTGATCTGTTCACAAATGGGGAATAAAGGAGCTCATGTCATGAACTCCATTTCAACAAACTGTCCACGTCTAACTGACTGACACAAATCACAGGAAAAATGGTTAGAAGGTAACATTCCCACTGCAAACATGCTTTTTATTAAAGGGGTGGTTGATTATGATTTCACTTTTCTAACTTTAGTTAGAGTGTAATGTTGCTGTTTGAGCATAAACAACATCTGCAAAGGTCCAATGCTCAAAGTTCAAAGCAAAGGGAGATATTTGCTTTTAAAGAAATTGCTTTTTACACTACAACACTACAGGACATTCCTCCCGGGTTAGTGACATCACCAACCCTAGAATTTACATAAACCCCGCCCCCTGAACACGATTTATAGATTATCAAGACAGAATATGCTAATCAATGACGAGAAGATAACTACACATCAGCTACATAAATTCATCAACTAACCATACAGAAATGTCCTGTTGCTTCTACATGTTGTCACTTCTCGAGTCTCTCCATCTTTGTCTGAATCCGGTTTGAACTTAAAAGGCTAAAAGTTTGTGAAATGTTCAGTGCATGTCTGTGTGAGTGCAAGCTGTTGAAGCTCCGCCCTCTGCGCCGGAAGCTCATTTGCATTTAAAGGAACAGACACAAAACGGTGCATTTTTGCACACCTCAAAGTGACAATTTTAACATGCTATATAAAATTATCTGTGGGGTATTTTGAACTAAAACTTCACATACACACTCTGAGGACATCAAAACTTATTTTACATCTTGTGAAAAGGGCATCATACCACCCCTTTAACATGTTGTCATAATTTACATGCAAGTGAATGCATGTTGTTTTAACGATGTTTTATATTTTTTATCTGATAATGAAATACAAAATACTGATAAAAAAATTATAATAAAAAGACATTGTTTGGATTATTTTCCCTTTAAAAAATTTACAAAAAATATCAGTTAATATCATGCTAATATAGATGTTAAAATATATTTATATAAAAAATTTTTTTTATAAGTTGACTAGTATTTTATCATAAATGCTGCCATTTTTTAAATGCATTTCCAATATAAATAAACAATAACCAATTAATTCTGTATTTAAGATTGTAAATGTATTTTCTTTCCCCTTGAAGTACATTTTCTAATATATTTTGCCATTTGGAGGTTTATACATATGCATGTGTTAAGGATGTTTTATATTGCAAATATAAAATGCATACAAGTAAAAAAATATAACTAAGTAAATGCATTATATAGATATTTTATATTTTTATCCAGAAAACACCATAGTAAACTGATGTTGTTAAATGGTAATACCCTAATATTTTAATATATTAACATTAACAATAATTTAAATACCACGATAATGTATGATTATAAATGAAAGTTTTAATTTACAGTGATATTAAGAGCCATGCCCAAACAAACACGGTAATAATACCATAGCACACTTTTGTTGGGGAAAATAATTGAAACACAAACCTTCCCTTATCCAGCATGCTAACTTGCTAAAGCTCAGTATTTAGCTTGCTAGTTTACTTTTGCCAACAAGCTATAGATACATCCCTCATTTCAAATGTACTATAGTTTATGGTTCGTAAATATGAATAGGGTATTTGTAGTAAGACCGTAGTAAACACAGGCTACTACAATATTGTGAAAATGATGCTCTTACTCGCATAATATTAGCACGACTATTTAGCATGAATCTTCAACCAAAATACTGTAGGCCTAGTTACTAGGTAGTTGTCCTATTGTAAAAGCACGGTAAGTTTTATGTGGGTGAACTCTAAAGACGATATTGTTAGAATCGTCCCATAAACGTTCTGACAGTTTCCACTGCTTCCCTCGACACTCTATTAGCAGCACATACAGTGATATTAAACACATGGTGAGCTGCTAAATGTTAGCCGAGGGCAGTGGGTTGCCTTTAGCAGACCAACAGAGCCGTAACACTATATAGAGTGTAAAATAACTGCACTTCATGCCAGCTAGCCAGTGGAAATAGTCCAGTCTGCAATACCAACTAGCTAAAGCTGCCTGGGAAAAAGATAGCTTTAGCATGTATGCTACAGTATAATTACGTGCACATGGCAGCTGAGAACAACTGGAAAAGTAATTTAGATGCGTTTTAGAATATTAAAGACCTAATGACAGATTCAATAGAGCTAAAACCTTAAATATACCACAAAACATCATCCCTGATGCTAAGAATACTGTCATCTTAGCGAACCATAAGGGAGCGGACCACCATAGAGACCAACGTGGCAGCAACAAGGGTCACACTGTGAGAATTAAAGCCTACTTAAAACTGTTATGAAATATTAATGAATTATTTGGTGTTGGACACATTTGGTGAGAGCACACATATTGTAAACAATAAGATGTATGCAGTCAGACAGATGTCTATTCCATAATGCTATTGCTGATAGCACACGCACATCACAGAGACGTCTAATTGATGTTCGCATTTTCATCTGCAGGATATAGTTTTTAGAGTGTTTACTCATCTGCAATATTTCCTGTAAGATGTTAAATAGACATTAGTAAAATGTCTTTAAGATGTTTATGATTTAGAATTTATGTAAAACTGCTTTTTCTAAGATGTTTGTCAGATGCTTTCCAGATTAAGCACTCTTTAACACATCGTACCTGTGCGATCTATCCATCTCTCTAATATATTCTGCATTTACCCAAAAGTGTATTTCAAAGATAGAAAAAAATTATTGCCCCTCAAATTAAATTTTCTAATATATACTGTACCATTTGAAGGGTTAAACTAAATATATATTTTAAATGTGAAAAATATATTTTCTTAAGCATTGATGTTTACAACATACTGTAGCCTATAGAATAAATTCTACAAATATTTTGGCCGAATAAAAAAAATGCATGTGTATATATAGCCACCCAAATGAAAATGAAGATAATGTTAGCAAACAAGGCCTAACTTGAGGAGTAGGAGTTAATTGTGGTTATAGAACTCTTTTTATATATATTTCTTAAACCTAGGACATGCATTAGTAGGGCTTGCCTGAAAATAGTGTTTTATGTGTGTGTGTGTGTGTGTGTGTGTGTGTGTGTGTGTGTGTGTGTGTGTGAGATTTGAGGTAAAGAAGCTACATTTATGATACCATTGTTAGATTTCACATATGTAATTGAAATGTAATATTGACAAGCACAGATTTCAGTCTTTCCCCTCTTATGTTACCTGACTAGAAGATACAAAGACTTAAAGAGACACAGACAGTATTTTGACTTTCATTATAAATATGAATGTCAGTGGGTGGTTTGGGTGAGACTGAAAACAGACTACAAGCATCTACAAAAGGACAGTGATTAATTGTTGAACTTGTGTGGGTTAGTTGCTGAACTACAGGCATGCAGCCGTCCTGCACCTCCCTTCTGTTCCCACAGTTTTAAGCGTGAGGAGAGCGCCATGACGGGACGAGGGCTGAAGGCAGGGAGATCTCAGCCAGGTGTGATGCTGAGCAGGACAAAGTGGAGCAAAGAAATGGAAACAGTGACACTGTGGACCTGCCAAGGGAGAAACAGACAGAAAATTTCACAGAATTATCTCATAATGAGTAATATTTAACCTCAAAATAAATTGTAATGTAATATATACATTTTAAATAAAATAAATATTTTTATTAAATTTTATTTTGCATTGTTTGTAATGTGTAATATTCTATAAATGTATATAAATATAAATGTTTTGCATGACATTTTTATTATATTTCCTCTAAATCGACGTATTCTTTAAATCTGAAATTTGTGTGACATTTTATTATTACAAAAATATTTCAATAAATGTTGGTTCTTTTGCTGTTGTAGGCTGTAAGGACCTTTGTTGATCAGATTCAAGGATTCAAATGCCCTGTAGTATAAATATAATACATAATTTGCATATACATTATGTGAGATGAGAGAATAAACATGGTTTCTTAAAATCCAGAATTTAGGGAAACTGGTGAAACAAATTAGCTAGCAAATGAAAACATCTTCAACTGAGTCATATTTAGGAAACTAAATATCATATTGATTTGGAGTAGGGGTAATGTCCTTGCAATGCCCTAGAAACCACCAAAAACACCCTAGCAACTGCATAGCAACACCCTGGCAACCACCCAAAACAGGAAGTGTGTTATGCACAGGCAAATATCCAGAAAATGCTCAAATCTAGAATTAGGCTGTTGTTGATGATGATGATAAATCCAGCTGAGCTTATCCAGGCAATAACATACTAAATGAAAGAGATTATGTTCTTCTACAGTCTTCAGTGAAGCATTCGCTCCATGATAAATACAGACCTCCCGCTCCAACAACACAAACAAATGATGAAAGCAAACCCAGAAGCCGGCTCTAATGAAGGCCAAATGGCAGGAATTGACTGGAAACAGCACAGATCTGTGGTTCATTACAGTCGACGTTCAGCCAGCAGTTTTTCATTTTAAAAATCTGTTTCACTTTGTTCATGTAAGGTCTTGTTTTAAGCATTTATATTTCTGAAAAACCAGTATTACCACTTTTGGCAAACCAAACATCTTCAAGGGATTTACCCATATAAATAGCTGATACTTAAATACATTTTATATGACGGCCAAAATCTATATTACTTGTTAAATCACACAAAATACTGTGTTCACATACACAAAATATCTAATAAATTATAATAAAAAAATATCAAAGCTGATAGCCGTGCGTGCGGTTTCGTTTAAAAAAGGAATAAATAAAAAAGTTACAAAAAATTCACTGCTTGCCATGTCATTTCTAATATACATCATAAAAGGCATAATGGTATTATTATTATTTTTGGGGCATGTACCACTGTGTCAGAAATGAACTTAGGGTGTTTCATGTATATTTTTTCTAACCATTTTGAAAATAATGCCAACCTTTTATGCCTCATTTTAATCCATTCATTGACCAATTCTCAATCTATACCTGAAACTCAAGTTTTTTTACATGAAATATTCAATTAGGTCTAGAATAGTAAAAACTGTATATATATACACACACACATATACATATATACACAGACACACACATATATATACACACACACATATACATATATATACACACACACATATACATATATACACAGACACACACATATATATACACATATACATATGAAGAGTTCAGATGCAAAAGCCTCTAAGTGCCATCTGAAATTTTCTTCTAGAATGATCATTTTTATAAAGCTTGTATATTTAAGTTTAGTAATTTCACTTAAATGACAATTAATAGGTAATTTGCATTGCCATTTAAGTGAAATTATTGAACTTAAATATACGAGCTTGATAAAAATGATAATTCTAGAAGAAAATTTCAGATGGCACTTAGAGGCTTTTGCATCTGAACTACACTTCATATATACACACACACACACACACACACACACTCACACACACACTCACACACACACACACTAGTCAACATTTGAAGTGGATCAAAAAAGTTCATCAAAGTTGTCCTAAGACAAGAACGGGTATTGTTCAAAATTCATGTTTAACTTTGATGAAAGGTTTTGATCCACTTCAAATGTTGACTATCGTATGTAACAAACATTTTGAATTCCAGGGCATTTGATTAATTTCTGACCTTGGTACCAAAGAGATACCATGATTTTTAGACCAATAGTATGGTAATATAAATAGCTTGGCGTATCATGTAAATACCTATATAAATATGGTAATCACTGAATACCATGGTATATATAAAAGCCCCATGTACCTTTTTTTAAAGAACTGCATTTAAAGAACTTCTAGAAGACAAATGGTTGCTCACTTGTTTCCTGCAAATCAATTCATCAGTGCAAATGCACAAAAAACCCCACTGATTCATGTGAAGCTTAGGTCACAGGATCATGACATTGCATGCAATTATATCAAACTCTGCCAAACCTCGACATCTTGTCATCCACTTCGGCATTACACGGCAAACAACAAAACAAATTAGTCAGAGGCTGAAAATGATCCTGTGAGACAGAGCTCAGATTTCAGCTTGAGTCAGCTCCGCGTTTAGTCGCAGAATATCCCGTCGATCCAAACAGAAGGCCTTTAATTTCTCAACCAGAACAAAGCGCTCAACTTCTGGGCCTTAGACGTGAAGCCAAACGTCCCTAATTTCATTATGGAGAACACCAGCCGTACAGGACCGGGATATCTGTGAGAGTCTGGGATCTATAAATAAATCACAGTATCTACAAAAGAAACAGAAACATTTGGGTGTCAATAAGAAGAAACAACAGGCATACCTTGTGATGGCTTCCTCTATGGGAAAAAATACATCCAATGAAAGTATTGTAAGTGTGAAACTCCGGTAAAAAAAAAAAATGAAGAGGCCAAAAGCAAGAGACACAGTCTCACTGTCACTGAGAGGGTGAAGCTACAATCTGAAATAGAGTGGCATGGACATTCACTCACTCACACACACACACACACACACACACGGATAAGCATGGCAGCTGAGTTAACACAAGACTTGGCTATAAATATCCCACAGCAAGAAGAAGTGGGACATACTACCCTGTTTGGGAAACACTTTGACACAGGAAGAGTGCTGTAAACGGGGGAGAAGCTGGAAATGATTTCGATATTGAAATCACATGATTTCAAAACATGGTCGATTCATTTGGCGCCAATACTTCGTAACAGTTTAGCGGGGACTTTGCTAGGGCCAGATGTTCAGAACAACCCCATTTCCTTCAGACATTTAGGATAAAAAGTGCACCTGGAAATGTGTTAAAATATAAACCTGTGAAAACAGCAACAGCTAGAAAAAGAACAAGTCAACAGGTCCGCAGGGCTCCTGATGTCTGGCGGTGTGATTTGACGGACAGACTCAGCTGTGAGATGCAGGGGGTGGGAGGTGAGATCTGTGGGAGGAGGGTGTCAGAGAGAATTAGAGAGAGAACAGAACCACCCGAAGGCAAATGGATATTTTTTTGAACGGGTCGAATGAAGCTGTCATGGAGGAATATCTCAAACATCCTTTCTTGATCTCAAGATTACAAATTTAATCTTTAGCAAACTTCATTTTAAACTTGCTAAATCAATTTCACACGGAAGGTCTTGCTTTATCTTACGGCATATTGATGGAAAAAATAAAACGGATGAGGACATCAAGTTGCTCACATTTTGAGGTCAAACAGAACAGCACCGCGCTTAACGATAGCAAGGTCATGGGTTTGATTCGCAGGGAACGCATGTACTGATAAAAATATATACCTTGAATGCAATGCAAGTCGCTTTGGATAAAAAGCATGCACACTGTAAAAAATGTGGCTGCGATTTAGTTATAACAACTTAATTTGTTGAGATAACTTAAATATCCAACTTAACTAAACTTAATATTTTAAGTCAAGCATGAACACATACTTTTTAAAGTTGAAACAATGTTGGATTTTAAGTTCATGCACTGTACATTTTTTTTACAGTGCATGCAAATGACAAAAGATTACAAATGCACGTAAAAAAATAAATTAAAGGGTCAGTTTTGAATGCAATTGCATGAGGACAAAAACAAAGCCTTTTAAAGAAACGATTTAAGGAAAACACTTTCGAGTGTGGAGCTGACTCCAGTTCTAGCAGCATTTTTATTTTCTTATCTAATGACATTTAGACATTGACTCGAGTCCAAATACTTTTGCGGCTGCTGCAGTTTCAATCAGTGCAGTTTAAAAACACCATTTAGCCTTTTCACATCTAGGCCGAGGAAGAGAGGCGAACGAGGACAGATATTACAATATGGGGAGGATGGTAAACCTCAAGAACCCTTAAGATTGATTTGAGCTTTGATTATATCTGCAGGATAAGGGAGGACATCCAAGAGAGAGGACTGTTAACTCCACAACACTAATGCACAGCTCAATCACACCGAGATCTGTCCGCAGTTCCTCCAAATGGCTTTGCCTTGCCCTGAAAGTTGCCCTAATTGAGGTTTCAGTTTATAAATCTTGCACGTAGATATAAACAGGATAAATCCCGAAAGCATGGAGACAACAGACACGGCAACACGAAAAAGGGGCTTTTATTTCTGAACTGTTTTTATAAGCAGTCCAACACACATGTTCCTAGCTGTTCTGAAAAACAAAACAAAAAACAAAAGAATTTTTTTTAATAACAATTATCATTCATTGAATAATATTATCAATAATTATTATTATAATCATCATCATCATCGTCATCATTATCATCATCATCATAACCTTAAATGGTAATAACCCCAGACAGTAGTATTTGCGTTTGTTTGTGACACATGAAAAAAAGAGTTTCGGTTGACTGTAAACCCGGATACTCGACAGCTCCGTGCCCTAGGTAAACCCACGCACAGAGGGACTAGCTCCCCGACCAGACAATAAATATGAAAGAGAGCAAGAGAGTCCTGTATTAAACAAACAAAAATAATAATCTGTAACTTGTAGGTACAATATCTAAACTTTTATGTGCAAGATCTGAGCTGATTCTTCACCACAAATAGTTGAACTCACATCAAACCCGATCCCTTCCCGAGTCAATTTTTGTGTCTACGTCGTAAAATCTTTTTAAATAAACCTAAGCTCATTTGTTTTCATTTCATATACACATATATACTTAGATTTTTGTTAGTTTGTTTTTCTTTTTTTTTTTCCTATTTAATCGCCCTCTTCCATTTCAAAACCTGCGTTCGCCCACAGACAAATTCACCGCTACGGAACAGACACACAAGCACTTGAATGAAGCAAAACACTGACGAAGTGAATGAAAAGCTACCGTTAAAATAAAATATAAAACCCCTGAATAAAACATGGATATTTAGGACTGGCGGAGGTGCCACCCTTCTTGAGAAACGGGCTAGCAGTTTCAAAACACGGTACCGGCCGCCGCCGGTCAGTAGCTTTGAGGCGTATCGTCAATGACGTAGGATCGTTCGCCCCGCGGCACGCTTGTTCCACGTCACCTGGATTTGGTCACATTTTTTGTACCCTTTCTCAAACTCGTCGACACTTGCCTGTTAAAACGTACCAATTTTAGTTTCGAAAATAAACAGCGAGCGTCGCATGAGCTTTTTCATTGGTTCGAGGACATTCTCCTACAGTCGTTTGGCACATTTATTTTTTCATCAGCTCGTGATGGAAAAGTGCAGAGATAATATTTCAAAACAAAGCCATTTTGGTTTGAAAATATAACCCTTGAAGGGCACTAAAACATCCTCAGGATGGCACCTCCCAGACACTCAAAGGCTACAAAAACTGGTCGACTCCCCCAAAACCCTGCAATTTTTTTGCAGGGCGTCGCATGCAAATCACTCGAAATGCACAGACGGGAGTCATAGAAAAAGAAAATTACTGCATGGAAAAAAAAAAAAGAACCTGAATATACATGAAGAAAACACATCTTTAAAAATCATCTCATGCCTGTTAAGCTGTGCTTGTTTTTCCATTCAAACCAAAAAAAAAAAAAAAGAAAGAAAAATAGACCAAAAATAAATGCACATAACATGCTCAAAAAAATATGTCATCTATAGAAATCTGCATTTGCGTCACATTCAAAACAATATAAAAATTTAAACTATATTCAAATCAAGCCTCACAACAAATGGTTTTAAGTTGTCTCTCCTTCCACGATCCAAGCAGCCCACCTTTCCGAACACCTGTGAGTGCGAGCGGACTACCTTCGTTCTGAATAACAGTGTGTCTGCCCGTAAATGGATAATGGTGATGCCGCTTTGCGCGTCTCACCCTCAGAAGCGCCGGCATAGCTAAACACAAACACAGACAGAAGACCTCTTCCGCACCTCATTATGAGATAAGTCATCCAACTCTCCGCTCTTTTACACCGATGGTCCTAAAAGAGGCGCGAACGCACAGTTCTCTCAGCCTGAGGTTTGCGCGTGTCGCTGATTGACAGATGTGAACCCGCCCACCCCGCCCGCCCCCAAGCTGAGACATAGGGACAAACACAGACAGGCAGAGACAGAGATTCGCCATATATGCAAACATTGTCAAGAAGATTATACTGTAGATGCACAGAGAAAGGATTCGTATATACAGTCGGATAAAAGACTCCAGGGATGCTGCTGCTGCTGCTTTCTTCCTAAGTGGTCCCTCTAACCGAGACATCATGCATCGTCAACCGTCCACTGGCGTCTATGTACGCCGAAGCTGTTCGAGCGACTGGAGGTCTGCAGTTCAGTTTATTCCTGTGCGTTCAGATTCCAACACTGTTCTCGGAGCCGTTCACAGGGAGATCGAGGTGACGCGGCCTGGACTCGAGGAATTCTCAGGTGTCTCTAGTCAACATTTATTTCATTGGCACTTTTTGCACTTCTGCGAGTTCAAGGGGGAGGGGGGGGGTTGGGTTCAAGAAGGGGGCGTGTCCTCGTAAACATCCCGCCACATTCCTTCCCATTGTGTCAAGCAGCGTAAAATCACTCCACCATCGGAAAAACAAACAAACAAAAAAAGACGAAAAGAAAAATACATTCAAGGTGAAAGAAAACAATTCTTCCAGGTGACAACATGGGCATATCCTTTAAAGCAACAACACCTACATTTTGCATCGTGTACACACACAAGTACACGCATTTAATGCACGTGAACGGGCACGCAGCAACCCAACTGAATTTGGTGTTTACAAGGGCTGAGCACCAAAAAAAAAAAGCTCCCTAATTTTTACACAGTTTGTTGTCCTCTAAGAGCACACCTTGGATGTGCACAACACTCGCAACTCATGCTGTTACACTTGTTCAATCCGACAGCGAGTATTATTACGGAAGTGTAGAAGACTTTGTACTTTACAAGTACAGGACAGGGGTCGGGTGCCACAACAGTCCACAAATCAGAGTCCATTTAGTATGAAACTGCATGCATGCCAAGCACCCACAATGTTGACAGAAAGTGGTGCAAAGCATACGCTTCAAGAACTGCACAGTCAGTGAGGTGGCCTTGGCGTTTCCACAAAGGACATGAAAAGACAATGGGAGTAATATTGTTCAAGCCATCGTCTATTGAGATCGTTTCCATCTGATTAGCGCTCTCAGACCGAATGGCTCTAGTTTCCCTTGGCAAAAAGGATCCACCGGCTCCCAGAGCAGAAGCACTGATACTGTCCGGCTCTAGCACACTGCCACTTGGGAAAGAAGCTCCAAGTGAACATTGGTAGGGTTTTTGGGACCCTTACAGCAGAGGCCTTTATCTTTGCCTGTATACGAGCATGCCAGCGTGTGCATGGAGAATGTGGGGTTCACAGAAGAAACAAGAGTGGCACAGTATCCCAGCCTGCACCACTGGTCAAAACAAGGTCCCAGATGCAGCATTGACATCGCTGATTGTTCTTGAGCATTATCCTGGAGTGACGCTAACCCCAAGGAACTGTATGTGTGTGTGTGTGTGTATACATGTGTGTGTGCATTTGATTGACGGACAGTTGTGGAACAGCAGCCCAGCAGAACCTTCCAAGATGGACCATGTGGCGGCTCGCTGTGCCGGTTGGGAAGCCTGATGGTGCTAGACAAGCGTTTTGCTGGGAGAGAGTGTGAGAGCGTGTGCATGTGTGTGTTGATGAAAAGGATGGAGAGGAGCAGTGGACAAGGGTGGCGGGAGGTGGGCGGCTCACAGGCCGTTGCTGTTGCGGTGAGTGAGCGGAGGTTTGGACAGTTCCACCACGTTAGTTCGCCCCTTGCCGATGACTTTGGGGGCACGACGCAGCAGCTTCTGGGCCTCGGTGAATGCTTCGGTGAGTTCTTTCTTCCACTGTACGAACTCTGGGTCACTCTGTGAGAAGAGGAAGAACATTATAAATAAAATGCTAATCTGATTTATTACTTTAACAAAGCAAGAACACTAATGGATAAAACCCTAGCAAGCTACCTAGACAGTATTTTTAGGTACACTGGATGCAAACGATATTTAAAATACGAGTTTGGACAAATGCATCTTTTGTAGAGAAGGCAAAATCAGACAGCATTCGAAAAGCCAGTCAAGGGAGATTTTATAAAAATAATTTTATTCAAAAAGTATTGGTGCCTAAATATGTTTTTTCTGTTTTAAAAAAAATAAAAAAATAATGTAATCCCTCACTGTTTTAACTCGTACTATTCTCTTCGATGTCTCAAACGTATTACTAGCAGTTCTTGTGTTTATTGCCTCAAAATGAATTGCTTGTTGTGTTCCTCAATTGTAAGTCACTTAGGATAAAAGCGTCTGCTATATGAATAAATGCACATTTACATATTGATAGAAAAATTGTTCTAATAAAAACAAATGCACCAACATTTTGGTGTGCTTTGTATTGTTTTGTGCCTAGAGTATCGTTGGCATGCAAATGTCAAACTGGATTGGAATCAGTAAAGCTGAAGGCTCATTAACGTGAAAGCTATTTGTATTGCACGAGCGGCCTGAAAAAAGCATTTTAAATCGGCCTCTTATGTGGTTTAATTTCGGCAAGGTCTGCTAATGTGTGGACATGCACTTCTGATGTTACTCCTGCGCTGATGGGAAAAAATATTCTTGGCAGAAAGCAGACTCAAAAACTTCAAGAGATAAGGAACGTTTTTCCTAGAACAGAAGTTCATAGCAGCACATACGGATACCAACAGAGACTGTGCTTTTTTTTTTTCTGGATAATTTAATATTTTCATATATAAGAAGCACACAGAGGACGATATAAGAGCAAATGGGGAAGATAGAAACAAAGGTTGGGTATTCTGACCAAGGCTTAATATTATGGTAACAGTATATCAGACAAAATAATAGTTTTTAGTAAAATAAAATGTCTGTTGTTTTGTTTTAATATTAAATTATCATGCTGCAATAGTTTTTTTATTGGGGGGGATAATCCAGTCCAACATCCAATTAAATATTTTAATTTAATATCTAGGGCTGGGGGAATTAACGCGTTAATCTTTGCGATTAATTTGAAATGTTTAACGCGTTAAAAAAAAATAACGCAATTGCCTCGTTTTAATGATTTCCTGTTGCGTCTGCTATTAAAAAGGCCGAAATATGCCGTCCCGCCCCTCCATGTTCGGCGGTCAGGTTTCATTCTCGGGCAGCTTTCATGAGCGGGTCTTTTCCGCTCGGTATGTGCGTCGCGCTCTGTGCTCCGCGCGCACGCGTGAGTGTGTGTCGGTCGGTCGGCGCGCTCTGTGCTCCGCGCGCGCGCGTGTGTGTGTGTGTGTGGGCTCGCTCTGTCGTTAATGGCCCAGCAGCGGTGAGCTCTCCGTTCCGTGTGTGTGTGTGTGTGTGTGTGTGTGTGTGTGTGTGTGTGCGTGTGTGTGTGTCGGCGGCTCTGTCGTTAACGGCCCAAAGGCTTCAATCATGTACTAAGCACTGGAAAAGTAAAGTCCACTCAAGTAACGTGAAATTTCTCTGTTGACTTCTGTTTGCTGAGCTGGTATAGCCATGCTGGGCAACAATGGTAAAATGACCTGCTCTGATCACATGCTCTGGTAATAATAGCTTTGTAGGACTATATTTTGTTTTAATAATTAATAAAATAATAATAATAATCTGTTAAATTGATTATGTTGATTGATTATTGAAAAAGAATAATATATTGATATATTGATGTTTAATATTTTAATATAGGGCTATTTTCTGTTCCCTTTTTTTCCTGTGTTGTTTAATTAGGTGATTCTAAGTTTAAATATTGGTGATTACAAGCTTGGGGGAAGCGCAATTAATTGCAATTAATTACAGAAATTGTGCAATTAATTAGTTAATTTTTTTTAATCGATTCCCAGCCCTATTAATATCATATATAAGAAGCCCACAGAGTCAGTGCTTTACGGTTTCAGTCCTATTTTTTGTGACTGAAACCAGTTTTCTTCACTTTTATAAGAAAAACAAGGCAGGTAAAATGTATTATTAATTGTATATTATTATTATAAATTACATTATTTCATCTCATAAGTGACATTTAAATACAAAATGTATGATATTTAATACTATTACAAATAGAACAAATGCATAGGTAGCAATAAAAGTGAAGCAAGATGAAACAAGAACAAAAGGAGGAGAGGAAAGCCCACAATGAGACAGTGAGAACAGCATGAAGGTGTCCTACCTCGCACTGCAGGACAAACTGTTTCCCTCCTTTGATCCTCAGCAGGATGCACTTTTTGTCCTTGATCTGCGTCTCCTCCACAGTCACGATCTGCTCCATGGTCAGCAGGTTTTGCTGGAGGGAGGAAAGACTAATTAGCACATCCCTCTAAGAGTCTTCTCGCAGACTATCCTACTGAGTTTGTGAGCAACACGCCATGCTACCCGCTAGCCGCTAGCTCTGCATGGGTGGGATTTTATTCTATTCTTCAGGTACATGCTATCTATCAGCGTCACTTTCACTGAGGCAGAACATCTAGAGGTTGTTTCAGGCTATGAGGGTGACAAGCTGTTCTTGTACTCAATGAGTGAGTGTTGGTACAACAGGCTGCAGACGTAGCATCTCATGTAACCGTCTGATCTCGGATACCTGAGTCCCATCAGACTGAAGGATAATTGAAGATATCTCACTTCTGTACAAAAATTTTTCCTCTAAATGACAACCGCATTCAGTCTGGTTTCTATGGACCCTGATGTGCTTCTATACTTCTTTTTCCCCCTAAGCCGCCTTCTGATCACTGTTCCAGCTTTCAGAATAGAAAATGATTTTCAAACACCACTATAAATCACAGCATAAAACAAGGGATGCAGTGATATTTTTTAAGTAAGAGAAAAAGGTTAGGCAGAATGACAAAAGTTTTATATTATGGTAACAGTAAAAGAGACAATATAATTATTTTTGCTTGAAAAATTAAAGCATTTTTTTAATATATTAAATAACTATGTTGTAAATACTTTATTTATTTATTATTTAAAAAACACAGTAAAACTAATAAAACAACATTTTGTTCACTGATCCATTTGCCAGAGTAGAAAATGATTTTTCAAATAACACTGTATTAGAGCATAAACCTAGGAATGTACAGATTATTGTGTGATGATAAAATATATGTGTGACCCATGCTGGCAAAATGAGTTGGAATGCATACAGGCTCATTACGAGCTACAGGCAAAACAATGTCAAAAAAATGAAAATTTTGGTCAAATTAGAGGTTTTCGCAAAAATTTGTTCATTAAGCCCTCGTCTAGCAATCCCAATGCTCCAAACAGTAATTACATATCTAAAAGTATCTTTATTTGTACGTTTCTGAGAGGAGTACCTTTTGTTTTGTCCATGAAAATGCCGTTATTTCTCTGCTCGCTTCTCGACGACTGGTGCTTCCCATCAGCACAAGTTTGTCATTGTTTTAAAGCGAAGCATTCCAACGAGATGGCACGAGTCTGAACCAATGAAATGTGATTTTCAAACTCATGCTGATGTAAACAAAACGATCTTACTCGCTCTGCCTGACACATCCAAAGCATGCACACAAAGACTCTCAGACAGCGTGCAATCCCGATATACACAGAATTACAGTAGCCCATTTCAAATGTGTCTTGGCGGGTATTCACACAAACATCATCTGTTATGTCTTAAGTTAACGTTTGGTTAAATGTTGGGGAAAACATCTGATGTGAAACATTTATATTAGATCCGTGCGATACAGTAGGTCTTAATATATAGGGCTGTCTGTCTAAAGTCCATGTTGTTAATCAAACAATTGTGGTATCATGGGGGGAAAAAAGTATATATATATATATATATATATATATATATATATTTTTTTTTTTTTTTTTTTTTTTTTTTTTCTATAGATATTTGTGTATGACTTGGTTTGTGCCAAATTTGGTGCTATTACCAGGGATTTTAAGGTATGGTTGCTAGGTGATTTTGTTTTGGAACCTTCAGAAAACTTCAAACAGGTGCAGCTTATACATTTTTTTTTATTTACATTTTTTTTTTCTGATTCCAACATACATCATTTTGAAGGTTTTCTAATAGAGAATGTGAAAATAACATTTTGCTCAAGACTCATTTTGCTAGCATGGGTCATCTGTATATATGAATATAAACTATATAGCCAATATTACATATCTATAATAAGGTTGGGCAGTATGAACCAAATTTGTTTAATTGAAAAAAAATATAGATATTTTTTTTAATTATTAGATGACCATGTTGTAATAGCAACTTTTGGATAATCCAGTGAATTTAATATTAAATTGATAATTAATAATATGAACTATTTTATTTGGAACAGGATGGGTGCAAACTAAAAGATCATACATAAAATTAACAAATTAAGTCAGTCAGACATAAGTTCAAAAAGCACAATATATAGCATCTTAAAATCAAATCAAATCAAATTAATTAATTAAATCCAGGTTGCCTCTCTAAAAGTCTCCATGTCCGTCTCCATGCATCTCGTCTCCAGCATATTCTACAGGAAGTGCATTTACCCTTCAGATTGAAGATTCGAGAGCTCAGGGAGTTAAAAATGCAGGAAACTGGTGAAATCTGCACTTCTTTATCTTAGTTACAGATCAGGGCAGAAACTCTCTGGCCCCAGGGAATCTGCAGTGACCTACTTCTGCATTACACAGACCTGCGCGCAAACGCAATCGCTTCCTCCGGATGGGAAAGACTGAGGGATTGGTTTAGCGGTGGAAAGAAGCAGAGGATATTAAAAAGAGAGGTGGGCGTCTCAATGTTTCACGGCTTCACTTAACCACCCAGGCTGCAGGTGAACCTGCGTCACTATGGGAATTTCGCAGCAGGATGGAGCACTACACAGGGCGTAAACTAATCTTTAAAGTGATGCGATTCCTCCTCCCCTCCTTCTCAGAATATTGAACAAAATCATGATAATTCCTGGCCTAAAACAGATGATGAAAAATGAGAGGAGAGGGGGAATCAGCTAAAATGCACCAGACTCACCTTGAATTTACGTTTTTTTAAAGTTTTAGTCCAATGTTCCTACAGCGCAGGGACACACAGGCAATGTTCATTCTCAGAAAATGGTCGATTAACCCCTTATACAGATTCAAACACACAAACAAAACACACAAAAACACTTACCCGAGACTCTCCTTCGCCTCTCCACTCAACGCGGTTGGGAAATAGGTAGAAATACCGCCGCTGCCACTGTGTCAGGAAGGGGTTTCCTAGCTTCAGCATGTAGCCGTGCATAATACAGTCCTTCCCCAGCGCGTAGTCTGCACAAACACCGCACAGATACTCGCAATTACATAATGCTCAAATGTTGGACGCTTAACATCATCTTGCTGTATCAATCATATTAATAAAAGTCTTGTGTTCTGGAGAAGAAAGTCACATTTGGAAAGACATGAAAGTGAATTAATGACAGGATTATATTTTTGGGTCACCTATTCCTTTTAACTCTCACTGAGGTTTAACCCATTTGAATTCCTGCTCACAACTCCTGTGCTTGTATCTTGGGGTCGTGACGCACGCGATTAATTCAGGGTTTGCTAAATTACACGGGCTCTTTCAGATCTATTTCTGACCATCACACAGACGGTCATGTGATGGGTGCTGTGTCTTTCCCTTGAGGGAAGCACGTGGCTCCAGCACTGCTAACAAGTACGCAGGGTTCAAGCCTGTCCTCGAGGTCGCTGGTGGAACTGACACTGGACCAGTGAAAGATGATTAGCTGACGTCACCTGGGCCTTTAATTCATGCTGGAGAATGTAGCACTACCGTAGCAGAGGCCGTTTTCTTCTCTCGGCACCGCTGTGTGAAATTACTGCTTGTCAATTCTGTATACGGCTTATGATTTAATACAAACTGGAGTTACAACCAAAACATTATCTTTTTGAACCCCCTTAAAACCTGGGTAAATGACCGAGTGCTGCAGACAATGTGACGCCTAGAGTGGCTGTTCATTAATTTCATGAAAACAATCCCAAACAATCCGCTATAGTTCTCAGAAGTTAGAAAATGAGAGCTTTCTGAATAAGAGCAAACAGGATGTTTACAAACAGCATTTTGCAAACAGCTGTTCTGTGTACATTGCCATGACACAAACGCTAGTCACACAAATATGAAAGTGTATATGAAAATATATATTTTTTTTGAATAATTTTTTATATTTATTATTTTATAAAATAGAATAAAAAAGTAAGACTTTTTTGAAAGAAATTACTTATTTTCAGCATTAAATTAAATCAAAAGTGACAAAAGACATTTATAAATGTTACAAAATATTTCCTTTTCAAATATACGCGGTTCTTTTGAAGTTTCAATTCATCAAGGAATTAAGAAAAAAAAGAAACTGCATCACGGTTTCCACAAAAATATTAACCATCACAACTGTTTTCAACACTGACAATAATAATAAATGTTTCTTCATCATTTTAGAATGATTTCTGAAGGATCATGTGACACTGAAGACTGGAGTAATGATGCTGAAAATTCAGCTTTGATCACAGGAATAAATTACATTTTAAAATATATTTAAATATAAAACAGTTACTTGTAATATTTCACAAAATTACTGTCTTTACTGCATTTTGATCAAATAAATTTAGCTTTGGTGAGCTTAAGGGATTTCTTACAAAAACATTAAAAATCTTACCGACCCCAAACATGGAATGATCGTGTATAAATATAAAATAACATTTTAATAATAAGCTATCTTACATTAAAGAAATGAGAATTTGGGGTATAATGCACAAGAAATTAATGTCAAATCCTAATGTGCAGTGTCTCACCTTCTTCATGGCCCTGCTGCTTGTTTTTGGCCCGCTTGCGCGCCTCGTTCTTATCCGTGTCGCTGTTGACAGCGTCATACACAGTCTCGGCCACCTCCTGCTGCCAGCGCTCAGAGATCACCAGAGGAAAGTTCTTATAGAGCTCCTGATCACTGTCAAGCAGCTGAGAGAGAGAGAGAAACACACAAAGATGACAATGACATTCAATTCAGACAGTCTCTTTCTGTGTACATGGGCAGTCTTAGCGAGAGTAAGTTGCAATGTGGACCAGACTTTTTGCTGGAAGTCAAATTCTGGCAACAAGGGAGAAATTTAAAAAGCTCACAGCATAATGGAAAATTCCTGCAGACTTTAAAGCATGAAACCCAAGCTCAAGTGCTCTTAGATTTTATACAGCTCTCTCAGTGCTTACACTTGGGTACACTTGAAAAACTGTAGTCCACTGAGCTGAAGTAAAGACATCAGCCTTGTTTGCCAGCCAGTTTGGTCCCACGGTGACTGGTTTTACCTTAATTCCCTTGGTGTCCTCCTCGTCGAAGGAGCCGATGTCAAAGGCGTCTGCAGCGTTGACCTCTCCTCTGGGGGGAATGAGGGGAGGGGGGTACTGCAACCAAACAGCAGATTCAGAGAATTCATATTACACAAACCATCTGAGAAATTATCATGGCAGGAATGTGTAAAACAACCGACTAGTTAATCTTGCAGAATAAACGCTCATTTACATCAGGAACCAATCAGAAGTGTTAAAAAACAGTCATAAAAACATATAAAGCGCATTAGGGCTCGACCACTTTTTCTGCTGCGTTGATTCCAGAAGTACTTTTTACATTCATATAAGTCATAAAGCAAGCCAAACCAGCTATGAGTTGAATCACAACATCAACTTTTTTTAAAAGCAAGAAGTATTTTGGCTTGAGTGAGTGAAAGAACTACAATTCCATGAAGCATTGTGAATGACGATTAAAAAGGATCCAATTAAAAACGATGGGGAAATATAAAACTATTAATTTAAGTTGTTGATTATATCTATAGAAACAATATGTTTGCAAGTTTATTGTGTGATTAACATATATACACAAAATTTTAAGTATTTTGATAGCATAGCAAGACTATTACATCATTTGTGCTTCATGGGAGTGCGCATTCCCTGCAAGCTCTTTTGGCACGATTTGCTCACCACAACTCTACGATTGGTGGAATTTTCTGTACAGCATCATGGGTAATGTAGCTTTTCCCCACCAATTCAGTAAAAAAAATACTGTTGAAAAGACTGTTGCACTCTATTGGCTCATATATATATATATGATAGTCCTCATCACACAGAAATCTACAGATTGCGCACACTAATGGGAACATTGCTCACAGGAAGTGATTTGACAGTAATTGTCTTATAAAAATGTATTGTTGAAGGCTTCACTTTGTGCATTGATGGTGCTGTAAAGGGGATGAAATTGGAGTCATAACTTCCTGGAGAGGACTTTAGCGTGCTAACAGCCACTGTGTCAGCACTCTCTGCGATGATGTTTGTCTAAATTCATTCCTTTTAAAGCAGCAGCACTAAAAAGAAAAAAATCTTAGCCTTGCTAATCGATTGTTGGATGGCTAGTCAACTATCCGGACTCTAAATTAGATCAGTTAAACATTGCAGTTACACAAAACCATATTCTAACAGACTATACGTTTTTCGACAAGGAGTCTTAGGGCTGATCCTGAAAACAGAAGGTCAAAGGTCTCACCTTCTGGAGATAGACCTGCTGCCAATCGATTCCCTTGAAGAACACATGCTCCTTTACCTCTGACGCCCTACAGTGTGTAAAAGAGATCACATTCAGACAAGTAAAGTCACATTTATTTGTATAGCGCTTTTCCCAATAGACACGGTTTCAAAGCAACTTTACAGAAGATCACAATGTTAATGTTTATAATGTCTTTATATTTTCATGCCTTATAGTTGTGTATAGCAGATTAGAGAAGTGCGATTATATCATTTACATTTTGCGACGATACAAGTAATTTTGTGACAAAAAAAAAAAATAGGCTTTGCTATACAGTATATATTGCTTTACAGGTAAAGTAGGATGTACTTTATCAAGCATCACCACTTCTGACCAGCAGGTGTCAGCAATTCAGAACGAGCTGCAAATAATTCCCAGCATGCTCTTCTGCCTAATCTAAATGCTTTCAGACAGTCGCTCCATCCAGACAAGAGTCAAACTATTTTTTTTTATTATTTGAGTAGTCCACTACAAACAAAATACAAATAAATAAATAAAAAACATCAAAACGTGACAGCAGTATTTCAGATGTCTAATCTTGGAAGATGGAGAGTGTTTGACTTACCCCCGCCCCAGACACCCCAATCTTTTGGCAACATCTCGCTGTAAGAGTCCTTCCAAGAGGGACTTGAGCTCAGGTGAGAAGGAGTCAGGCAACTCCACATTCTGTGGAAACAGAGGAACAGGAAGTGGCTCATGAGTTCGATTGAGGTCAAATTAAACATGACTTTATGCAGTGTTGCTTGGTGTTTGACGATTCAAGCGAATGAGTGTTTGCTTTTGTTTTATTAGCTTTCCTCATTAGTTACACAGAACATTCATTAGTAAAATGCAAATATACAGGAACAGCAAACTTTCTACTTGTCGTCTAGATCAACAGAGCATTAACAGTACCCAGTGCTTAACGGTATTTAAATATCCTCATAATCATACAAATGAATGTGAGGACAACCAAAAAAACAATTCGCTTACATAACAGGCAGTGTGCCAAATGCACATTCAAATCAAGGTCAACATTCACTAAAGTCACAGTAAATGCAGACGAACAACCGCAAATCACGCTGTCAGGTACCATCACAGTAACGCTCAACTACATGCATTGCGTTATAGGTTTTTTTGAATGGTTTTAGCATGTTTCTATGTAGTTGCTAAATAAACTACTGTTAAACATTTTTATTCATCAAAGAATCCTGAAAAAAAATTATCCACAAAAAAGGACATTTATATGAAATATTTCTTGAGCAGCAAATCTTAGAATGTTTCTGAAGCATCACGTGACACTGAAGGCTGGAGTAATGATACTAAAAATAGAAATGAGTTATTTTAAATTGTAATAACATCTCACAATATTACTGTTTTAGAGGATTTTTGATCAAATAAATGTATCCCAACTTTTGAACAGTAGTCTTTGGTTGCCAACTTTAAACTTCTGTGTCATGATTAAGTTTTCCAGTCCAATCTTAACTAAATCTGATGAGAGTATAAAACCGCTTATTTTACAAGTTACCTTCTAAATCCTTGACTAATGAAATCTGGAGATAATTTTCCCTGGGAGGTTGGCGTCCGAAAACAAACCCAGAGTAGCTAAATTATTGTGACAGGATTGTCAGGAGTCCACTGGAATTTCTTTTATTTCATCAGGAAAAACAAAAACAAGATTTACTGCTGGACATTGTGAAAAAAGAAAGAAAATTAAACAACAGTCTTGGCTCAAAATCTTTGTGTTCCAGTTTCCAAATTAAACATGATTATCTTGCCTGTCAGAGGAAAACTGTTTATCATCTTTAAGTGCATCATCCGGGTATTTAAAGTCCACTTTTTCTATTTGGAAATTCTCAGAGTGAACACATTACTCGCACGATTTATATCACAAAACGTCAAAGAATTAGGGCTGCCCTCGACTAAAGATTTTTCTAGTCGACTAGTAGTCGTTCATTTAAGCGATTATTAGTTGACTAGTCGCGTTTATAGTAATAAGCCATAAATCATAATAATGAGCCTTTAATTGCCTATATATTACATCAGCGCTAAAACGCACGCATAAAGCTTGCCACAGCTCATCGGCAAACGTAATGATTATGAGTGTATCATGAAAAAACAGGAGACGACGGTCTAAACATTTGAATAATTTATTAATAATGTTTTCTGCGTTTTTGGCTGCAGAGATTAAGTCACGATGCTGATTCGTCATCTCCGCAGTAGTGGACGCGCCTATATGCACGTTTCATACGGATTACATAATCTGAGAATATTTATTTTCCACTTGAATCGGTTCATTTTAAAGTAGACATTTCAAGCTTTCTATAGATATATCTCTCATGTCTGTGAGGAAAGTATACACGGAGTTTCGGTTCACTGAGACCAAGACTACAGAATGCACATTCTGATTGTTTTCATTATTTTACAAAAGCACAACGTTTTGTTGTTATTGTGAGTCAGGAGTCTGAATGTAATTCCAATAAGCGCTTATGCGCTTAAGCTCTTAACACTTGTACACCTAATAATAGCGCACATTTATCTAGGTTAACATTAGAGCGAGCGGACTTGTAATGTTGCTACTACTTACATGTTTCAAGTGATAAGCCATATTTAAGGTCGATGAATGATAGGCAAATGTTTGGATTTCTTGCCATAAACTGGTCCATCACAGATTGCGTGATTTCTCCATTTCCTGTGGAGTTTTTTTTTTTTCTGCGACTAACCGACTAATAAAATGTTGGTCGACCAAACCTCTTCAAGTCGACTATTAGGCGGCAGCCCTAGAATAGTGCATAAATATGTGAAATGGGACGCACTTTATGTTTTAAGTTATGACTCATTTGAAATTACCTTCATAAGCAGCGAAATAGAGTCTAGCTACCTGATACTGTAATAAGCACAAAAATACATGGCACACACAAATACTATGTATTTCTAATTAGTTGCAACTATTTTCTATCAATACTGAAAATTGCCATTTGCACAGAGCTAAGTTTTCGCAATGTATTCTGGGACTGCCTTATCATTGAAAGCAGCATGCAATGCTGCTTTTCATTTTAATCAAAGCCAGGTGTCTCAGAAGGCAGCATATTTTTGCCTTGGGATAATTCACACCTAAGTAGACAGCTCACTTGTGTCTCAGCTTTAAAGGGAAACCACAAAAAGTCCCAAATCAGCATTAAAAACAAGTGACTTCCTTTCTAGTGACTACAACAGTCAAGAGCGTGGCAGCTCGGTGAGGACTAAATTACTGCAATGGTGAGAGGAGGACAGTAAATGCAAAGCGTGGATGCAAATTCCTCTCCATTAGCGTCCCGTTGTTAAACAGTGGGTGTAAAGGCACAGGTGCTCCAATGATGAAATGCTCGCTCTACACTTCCACGGAAAGCTGTGGCTCCTTTATCTATCTCCCGCTTCACGGCAATATCCGTCATTCAGCATTAAGGAGCTCTCCAAAAGACACTTTCCAGTTTGAACTTCATTTATAGGTAACACTTCACTAGAAGTCTTTAAAGCTTTAAAACTAAGATCTGTGTGGTTGCTAAGATGTTCTACGTAACTGCTGGCCTATTTTTTTCTATGGGATTTTTCAGTCTATTTCATCATGCACAATTTAGCAATTTTAAATTAGATCACTCTCATATATATATGCAATTATGTGTGAAGGTACAAAAAGACAAACAGAGAATGGTAAAAATAAAGCTGCGTGTAGTTTCTTACCATGGTAAGGGTCATGCGGTCAATTTCATGTTTGTCTTTGGTCTTGTGCTGCCTGAATGGACTGTGCCTTTGAGAACAGAAGAAACAGAGTTCATGTAACCGCACACAAAGTGCTCAGCCTCGCGACGTCAAACAGAGGACACATGTGGTGATTTAGCAGTGACAGGTAGGCGGGAGGGGGGGTTTCCATGAGAGTTCAAAAACCTTTCAATCTCAGTTGTTGACTGTGAGACACAAGCATATCATTGTCTAACTCATCATCTTGATGTAAATCAAAAACTGAGATAGATCGATATTGTTAGTTGTAATTGATAACTAAAACCTTAAAAAGTTCAAATTAAATGATTTAAAAAAAAATTATATGAATTATTTTCATAAAATTACAAATAATAATTTTTAAATATATACACACACACACACATATATAAACATTGAACATTAAATAAGATTTAAAATGCTATAAATTATTTTTATAAAATGTTGCCATCATTTTAAAATGTACACATAGTTCTATATGTGTGTGTATATTTTTAAATGATTATTTGTAATTTTATATACATAATTTTTAAATAATTACATTTTTATACCCTAAAAACATATACCCCTAACTTATATACACATACATACACACACGTTTTATATGTACAATTATTTATGTGGAGTGTAAAGTTTAAATGTATAGAAAGCTTTCCATGCCTGTTTGACCCACTTTCATTCTGCTTTGAAGTGTGTATGTGACATACACCTCAATGGAAAGACATGCACCAGACTCCGCCCCCCATTACATCTTCCTCTCACCCCCCCATTCTCTACCTAGCAACCGTTTCAGTGGTCTCTCCTCCCCCTCTCTTTCTGCCTTTTTTCTCTATGATGTCTGCTCCTGACCTCCTGCTTCCAAACCCCTGACATTTAAACCTTACACTCCACATCAAACAGGTGAGAAACACAGACAGAGACTAAAAGAGAGAGAGAAAGAGAGAGAGATAAAGAATTCATGAGCGGGCCGCTGCAGAGGGCGGTCTTACCCTCGCAAGAGTTTGAACAGCATGCAGCCCAGAGAGAACCAGTCGGCGCTGCTGTCGTACGCTGTTCCTTTCTGCAGAACCTCAGGTGCCATGTAGCCATGGGTACCTCTGCAAACACAGCAATTAATGCACATTAAAATCAAACCGTACACACTCCCCGGGCTGAGCACACACTGACTGTAAACATAAAGCTCATTCTTATACATAACACAAACAGTCAAAAGAAATTCTACATTAGTCCACTTTACCAAAAATTTATTTTGTTATGCATTTTCATTTTGTTTTCCATCCTCTCTCTGACCCATTGAATTTACCATGATGTTTTTGCTACTGTGACTTTAAGATTGCACCGTCTTTATTTAAATGAGCACATTTGTTGAATAAGTGCTTTTTTTATTGAAATGAGCATTAAATAAGTGCTGACATGTAAATGTTGGGGGTAAATATGTAAAATTGTCACGGCTATGGCATCATATCCACAAGAACTTCGTTTCAGCTTTGCTTTGTAAACATCAGTTTGTCTGCTTATTGCACCAAAGAGAGAGAGAGAGAGAGAGGTAGTGATTTTTTTAAATTCAATTATTTTTGTTCAGCAATGACACTTTAAATTGATCAAAAGTGACAGAAAGCTTTTGTGAAGCTTAGGTCTCTTCTGTTCAACCCTCTACACACCCTTGGCAATAGAATCGCCATTGGCTAATAAATTTCACCAGACTGATGTACTATATATATATATATATATATATATATATATATATATATATATATATATATATATATATATATATTAGTTCCACCAAATCATCTTATATTTTTAAATATAGGACTTCAGTAATTAGAACTAAAACTTGGTAACAATGTTTGCATATTTGTCATTTTAACTGAACTTGTGGTGGTGCTTAAGATATTGTTGGTCACTCAGTTACTGTAAAAAATAGATTAGAGTAATAGATCATATAAAATATTATTAAAAGATAATAATACTACCACTTATACCAATATACAACACACTAATGATGAGCTGCTGGGTTCATGAATGTTAATCACGTTGTCTGCGTACCCTCGAAATGATTTGCTGAAATCAAAACTGGGATGAGCGTTAGCCAATGAGATTGCCGTTTGCACATTAGTTCCGCCCACTACCGGAGAAACCGGCATATCTTCTGCTTGTTCTTAAAAGCTGAATAATTCCAAATGAACTCCGTTATTTTGACAGGAAAATACAACAAAGAATATCATTTCCATGTAGGGCGTCGATTCTGTGTGGTATGTAAGGCTCTCCCGCTCTCTCTCTTTGTGTGTGTGTGTGTGTGTGTGTGTGTGTGTGTGTGAGTAACCCAGCGCTCTCAGCAAAACGATCGCGAGTCATGCACCTTCACACTAGTTTACGGTTCGTCAAATACAGGTACGCTGCGCATCCATTGAGCTGCATATAAATAGTACAGATGGCTTGACGAAGAACGAAACTCTCAAACGCTCAATCAGTGTTCAGCGAGTGAAAATATAAACTTAAAATTAGACTAACACACACACAGGTGAGTAAAATAAATGTGAGCTTTTGAACCGAACTCTTGAGCGAAAGGGTACATTGAGGTCATTTCAAAAGAAAAAAAATCCTGATTTGTCAAGTTGTGTCATTTTTCTTATGAACAAATGGATTACAAAATAAAATGTAAACAATTCAGATAAAATGACACTGAAATAACACTGAAACATTCCGTATACAAGTATGTGATCGCAAACACCACATGCATGTATAACATGATTGCTTATATGTAATTCATTGGTTAAAGCATTTGTATACTTGCACAAAGAAAAAACAGATTAGACTGGTTTAAGATTTTATAACTGGCTGCAAAAAGCTCCAATACGCTCCAACATGAGTATGAGACAACGAAGAGCTTATGTCAACTGAGACACATTGTCAGAAAACAGAAGCAATCACACTTCCTCCAAACAAAAGACCCTTTTATTTTACACTAATAAAAGACGTAGTTTTGATCCCTTGAGAAGAGGAACTTACACGCTGGCGTGTGGTTTCTTCTTGGAGAAATCGCAGGCCAGGCCCAGGTCAGAGATGCGAACGTGTCCGTGTTCATCTAAGAGGATATTTGCAGGCTGTGGGGAACAGCAAGTGATGTGGAGGTTAGGACAGTCAAAATAAATGTTTAAGAGCCTGATAAAGAACAGACTGTCTTTTTGTGAGCAACACCTACAAAATTACTGTGCATTACTGTGATTCAATGAGTACATTTACTGAAGAAAAAAATAATAATACAGCAATAGTGTAACACTTCGTCTAAGTGCAAAGCCAAAAGTTTCCTGAAAAAAACATGACCATGTACACAACGGAAAGTGTGCACAATAGGGCTGGGTTAAAAAAATATTGATTTCTCGATTTTAATTGATTCCCATTTTGAAGAACCAATATCGATTCTTAAATCCCAAGAAACAATCTTTCAGCCTATGCTGTTTTCAATTGATGAATGAACAAAGCTTTGTAGCGAGCCTCTCATCCAATAAATCCCAATTAGCTTTGTTACTTCTGTAAAGTCTCAGCTTTCAAATTCTGTCAATTTTATTACGAAATTCAAACAATGTGTTGGCGCTCTTAAATGTAGAGCAACAGATCGCTTTAGTGCCTCAATAAAGCAAAGTGGCAGCGCGGAGCGCACGTGAACTGGTTGTCTCTTCCGCTTTACTACTAGTTACAGAGCATTCACACGGGGCATCGGCGTTAACGCTTCTCATTTATTTTGAATGGGTGACGTCATGTGTTGCTGAACTGAATTTGTGGGTTCTGTCAGAAGATCAACGCAGATGTCAGCCAATCAGATCGCCTATGCAAATACCCTAGCACTGACGCTAGCCAATCGTGTTCATGCAACACCGAAAAAGTAATGTGATTGGCTGTTGTCACTATGACGGTCGAGACGAAATAAACATGAAAAAATAAATAAAAATAATTTAAACAAATTTTATATACACACATACATATATTAACATTGAACTTTAAATAAGTAAGATTTCAAATGCTATAAATTATTTTTTTATAAAATGTTGCCATCATTTTAAAATGTACATATACATGCACAGTTATAAATATGACCATTCCACTATTGAATGTCACACAATCACAGCCAATGAGAACATATTTGATCTTTAATATACAGGGATTTTGACCAATGAGATTTCCTATGAGCCATATATCAGCATTAATCTACTGGTGTTATAAAAAGATCTGCATGATGATTATTAAAAAATGATCTTCTACATAAAATTATCAGCATACAGGTTTGGAATGATATGACGGCGAGTAAAAAATAACGAATTTTATTTTTGGGTGAACTATCCCTGTAATGGACATTTCGCACTGGAAATCTTCCCATGCATTCTGGTTCTCAGGAACGTTGCTCAGAGGTATAAGCAAGCAAACGTGATCCATTTCATGCTGAGTTTTTCTTCTACACAAAACAGCAGCGATACTGCACCCCGCTCGCATGTGCAGTCTCCCGTTACAGGAGCTTGCCAGGGAAGATCCTGCATATCCTCAGCAATCTGGCAGCGCGAAGCCCAAACATCTCACTTAAAATTGCATAATTCACAACGATTGCATAAATATACTCCTGCTGCTTCCACACGGAGGGTCGACAAATGACATGATATTAGCGGTCATCGCAATGGCAGGCTAAACTCTGCGTTCGGGACTGTAGGTTAAGCTCCGTCATATGACGTACTTTTCCGTTTAAAGACAATAAACAGTGCTGCCAAGAGAGACAGCTCAGCCAAACTTAATAAAAAATAACCTCAGACGACGACGCAGAACAGATTCAAGCTTACGTTACAAAATACACAAACTCGAACGGAACATTTCGTTTTCCCTTTTTAGCGGGAACAGGGAATCACAAGAACAGTTTTTCCAGTGACAGAGGACAGTACAAACAATCCTTTCAGTGTGAAAAAGAACGACTGGGGTGGCGATGAACTTACTTTGAGGTCTCTGTAGACGACGAAACGATTGTGCATGTGTTCGAGGCCCAGTATGATCTCAGCTGCATAAAAACGCATATCCTTCTCGCTGAAGACCCCGTGCTGAGAGAGGTGATAGTGAAGGTCTCCGCCTGAAAGACAAGTACAATCAAACTGCATTATAAATATATAAGATCAGTGATTCCACAACATGTAACCAATTCATTTACTTTACTTTTTGAGTCATTTGTAGGGAGTTAAAAAAAAATCTAAATTAAAGTAAATTAAGTAACAAAAAGAAAGTAGCAAAAAAAAAAAAGAGCATAATAAAATAAAGCAAGATTAAAATTAAATGATAAAAAAACAAAAACAAACAAATACTGAATAAACCCTGGAAATTTTTATTTCTTATCGACATTGATACTTAATTGCAGTTTGCAAAATCATAAATCCTCTCTAATTATATTTCAAGTTGTAGGTCGGTTAAGGATCTTCTAGTCTACCCAGTATGAGTTCAATGAATTATTGTAATTTGATTGAGATGTCACATGAACAGCCACTTGAACAGTGTCCATTTCTGAGAATTCTGGGAAAATGTTGATCATTCTGATATGTACGAAGGGTTATTACGACTAGATTCATGAGTGTCTAAATGCTTTTGTTGAGTTAAATCCACTGTTTCTGAAGTGCGTGATGTGATTGTTTCACAAATCAAGAAGGACGTTCAGAGAAGTGGCCCGTGCTGCAAACGCAGATACAGGAAGTGTGAGTGTGTCTTAAGAGGAAGCTCCGCCCCATGTTCAGGCTGACATTGAGTTATAGAGGAAGGCCAAAATAAAGAGCCCTAAATGGCCTTCTACAATCTCACACTGGGTGGTGTTGGCTTGGATGGGTGAGACTATCTAAACTATAGCACAAAAATACGCTCATGAATCTAAAACAAAACATAAAATCAAATCAATATGAACACATAACACAGAGTCCAAAGCATTGTACTTCTGCTTTTTTTATTTGGAGTCTTAAAGCTGTAACACACCGGGCGAGAAGCGCCATGTAGTGTCTAGACGTATTGCACATCGGATGCTCACATTGTATTGCCAGTTTGTGGTCAACGATATTGATTGTTTAAAGGTATTATGAAATTAAGATAATGTATGTACAGCAGTCCTGATTCATAGCTTGGCGCTGGTGTGAGTACACTCATTGAAAACAATGTGTTTGAATATTAACCATGTGGCGCCATGCGACACTGCGCTTCTCGTCCGGTGTGCGACCCCCTTTAGTCTTTAGTGTACCGGAAAATTTATGTATTTTAGGTTTTGGCATTTGGCAAAAATTAGACTCTTATACATTGGCATGAACAAGCCTTTAGACCAAAACGATGATGGCTGCCCTTACCATTCATCAAGTCCAGAATGAAACACAGTTTATCAGGGGTGTGGAAGGCATATGTCATACACACTATGAAAGGGCAATCCTGCAGAGAGAAAAAGAGATGGAGAGGGTACAACAAATGAGACAGGGATGTTATTGTGCAGTCTGAGTACGACGACGAGTTGAGTTTGCACTTGTGAACATGTCACTCACCCCGGTGCTGACCAACGACAGCATGATTCTCTCATTGAGCGCCAGCGTTTCTCCCTGCTTCATTTTGATCCGCTTTTTATCCAAACACTTCATGGCATACCTGAGACACATGCAGTAAGTGAGCACATCCTTTTATCCAAACCCAAAAGAAGTTTCTTTTTGGTTTCATCCTTACAAACAGCACTTACATTTTCCCTGTGTCCGCCTTTCTGCATCCGTACACCTCTCCAAAACCCCCTCTACCGATGATCCGATGCACACTGAAGTCATTCATTGTCAACTACATGCAAAAATAAAAAAAGATTTCAAAAGTTTTTAAAGGTGCATGAATAATTTTTGGGTAAATAAAGCACAAGGGACCAAAACGTAAAAAAATTTAATAAAAACTCACATGGATGTTGAGCTCTACATTCTTCCACTGGCAGAAACGCGTGAACTTGTCGCTATAGAACAAATAGAAAGGTTTTAATGTTAAAATCATTCCCAAGCACCAAAATAACTCAAACACGAACATCTGAATTTTTTTTATGATCTTTGTAGCCGTCTGTGTCACCTTTCAATGAACTTCTGAAAGATCTTTCCTCGAAGACTGTCACAGATTTCAACTATGTATGGCTGGAAGGAGGCAAGCAAACAAACGCATCAGGATCTGTTGGGAGTCCCTGCTTTCTAAACACTTTACTTCCTTTGTGTTAAATGCACAAAAGCCAATCTGCACCCGGAAAAACAGGTTTGATTATATCATGTTGGGGAACTTACCTGAAAGAGATTTGGAGGAACTTGTTTCTTTGCTAGGTGAGTCTGGACATGGTCTACTGCCTTCTTAGAGAAGGGCTGTGAGAAAGGAAGGTAGATTAAGTGACATTTGCGATAAGGTAGGTCAAAACACTAAAACAACAAGAACAGCTTCCCCTGAATAAACGTCAAGCATCGACATTAACCTCCTAAGCATTCCTGGCTATCACAACATAAAACAGTGTGACAATCACACAGGCCTTGAGTGTCCTATAGGCCATTGTGTTGGTTCATTCAGGCTTCCTGTTTCTGAAAAGCTACTACTGGAGACTGACGGAGGTTAATGGTACTCTTGTTTTCTCGACAGAAATCATTTGAGTCTCCGGATCTTCAATGGACAATAAGAAACATCATCCCTCCAGCTAGCAGCATTATAGAACCATGTTCCTTTGCATGCATCATATTAGGGCTCATAATTATAAACAACATTAACAAAATATCATATAAAAAAAAAAAGAAATCTATGAATAATAAAAAAAAATATATTGTTTATCATATACTATTATTATATATAATGCAAGTATTCATCTTCACTGATTAGTTGTTGGATCACTATTTGACCTTGCAAATAATCATGTAGCGAATAGAAAGCTTTGACACGACAGGAGCAGATCTAAATTAGATACTGTAATCAACACGCTGCAAAATTAGTAGAACTGAAATGTTGAATATTTATTCATTCTTTATTAATTTTGCAGCCCTATGTTGTAGAAATGAGAAATTGCTGCTAGTTTTTTCTTACATGTGAACACGACAGAAGCTCCTTCATTATGTAGACGTCGTAAATCTGTCGACTGCGCGTTAGCCTCTCCTCTTCTGAATCCAACTTCTCGTACTCTTTAATCTGAAAAGGACAAATCAAGACTACCGTCATCTCAGAGACAATCTCACGCTGTTTAATAGGACACATGGTGTTCTTCTGGTCAAATGGAATGGGGAAAAAAACACATCAATTAGCCATGTCTTTGCGGGTCATAACCAGCATGACGATAAGTCAGGTCAAATACAAAAATAATCTTTAGTAAAAACATGCACATTTACCACAAAGCCCATGGAAGGGACTATACAGATGCTTGCTTGCATAGAAAAACCAATTTTACCTCCTCATAAAACTTCAGCTGTGGAACGGCCTCGTCGATCTCGTTCATGCAGAAATCCTTGAACAAGAGGAAACCTGGACAACAGAGGCAGGAAGGCAAACAGTTAGATAAGGTGCAAAACAGAATGAACGATAGAAAGATTTGACCTTTTTAGAGCGCGCAATGCAAGAAAATGTATTTATAAATATAAAGCAAATAAAACAGCAGTTTTATTGATGCCTTTGAAAGCTCCCGAAAGGCATTCATGCCAAAGTAAACAAACGTATAACTAGAGTAAATAATAAAGAGACAACTCAAATAGCAGCTTTATCATCATGAATACATATAATATGATTTGCTTTGAAGGGGGAAGTTGTTCCAGCGAAGCAGAATTTCATAACCAAATCAATATCACGCGGTGAAGAAAACACAAGAAAGATCACAAGCGATATAGATTTCATAGATATTCATCATAAACATGCATTCAGCCTTGCAAAGAAAGTTCCTGATTTGTCATGGTGTCATGAAAATAAATGTCATTGAAAGGTTATGTTTTTATGCACAACAATTTAATATTTTCCCCTTTTGATTGAGGATAAAATATGACGCAAACTGCTTCTAGGATTTACCCAAACAGTTTAGCTCCCATACGTGACTTGCGGATACTCGTAGTGCAAAACGCTCTCAATGAATGAGGGACGATAACAACAACCTAACCAGTTGACTGCGGATTAGTTACTGTTAAGAGGATTATCCTTAAATCACAGGACAGACACCACTATCCTAATTCAGAAAATCCCCCATCAGACAGCCACCTTGACCTTCCATTTCACTCGATCCTGCCAGCTGGAGCATTTCCCTTCTCATCTTTAACTTGTTTGCTTTTCAACAAAGCACCGCAGAAGTTACCAGTTAAACAACCCATGCGCTCACGTGGTGACGACGTGGCACAGAGGGGGATCATCAGCATAGACAGCAAAGTTGAGACTGTTCCCATAGCAACAATAATGGGCCACCATCATGAGCGGAGGGGACGGGACTCGGATAGAGATTGCTGCCTGTCTCAGTGTCTGACTGGGTGACTGCACAGGGCAAAAGTCACAGGATGAAATGCAATTCAAGGGTGTCAAGAGTGCTATGGCCCTTGCAAGTCATATAAACAGAGCAGATGAAAGATGCAGGAGGAAGGAACGTTGTTCTAGAGGCTTAGCGTGCCAGTTGCATTGGGCGATGAGATCTGAGAGCGTGGCCACTTCTGATACCTGCAGCATTAGTGCGAGCTGATTACCACTGTTAAAATAGGAGGGCAGTGCAGACGTTAATTGGATCACAGTGGAATTATCTTTTAAGAGATTAAAAGCAACAAAAAAAACACCACAAACATGGTGCTGCTGGGCAGCTACAGCACAACGTCTATATTCATTTTAAATAAAGTGTTTTAAAATGACATCACAATAATACAACACAGCTAAAATTATATGGCCATAATAATTTACATTTACGCATTAAATTAACAGATGCTTTATATTCAAAACGACTTATATCCAAAAACAATGCTGTGGTAATGTATTGTGATACTTTTTTCTCACCCAGTCCCTGCAGATATATTTTTTATACATTTACAAAACAAACATTTCCATAATATAACTTATTTTTAAATATATATTTAAAAATGTGAATATGTATGTGCATTGTCATTTATATTTGATAAATGTATAAAACGCACAGCTAATACTAGGATGCATTAAGATAATGAAGGGTGATAAAGCAGCTCAGATAAATATGGCCTGATTTCTAGGACAAAACTTCCTAGACTTCTTTTCACAACCAACTACAATCCTCAGGTCTGAAACTGCTCCTTTTCACAATCCAATCAATTCACAATGGATAAAATCATGTCTTGTCCTGCTATTTTCATAAATTCATCACATTAATGAAGGTATATTGTGAGTGAATGCTGGTTCACGTTGACATCACTGTAGCTCAAAAAGCAGAATGCATGAACTAAGGAGCATTTACACCAAAATAATTCAACGCAAAGCTAAAATTACATGGGGCCGAATAGTATTGTCAAAAGACTTCGGTTTAAAACGTGATGACACCAGCATTTCCCTCTAGCATTTTGAGCACTGTTGAACGGATTCTAAAACACCTCTGATTGGCCATTGTGTTCACGTGCTCAACATACTGTATATGTCTGTGATTGGCCGTTTGAAAGCAGGCGACTATCAGCGGGTCCGTCTATCAGTGGATATATTATGGATCCGCTGATAGACGCCTGCTTTCAAACGCTCCCGTGTGTATCTTGCGCAAGCGTTTGGTGAAGAGCATCAAAGATAACTATTTACAACATGTTTTTGAAGCGTTGATCATTGTAGCCAATCACAGACATGCATGTTGAGCGCATGAACACAATGTCAGTCTATGGGATACTTTTAAAAGTACTCGCAAACTCTTCCACAAGCTGCACTATTTCAGATATAGTTCATTTCCATGTCACAAATCGGACCCCCAAGTATGAGCAATAGTAATGAAAAGTAGTAGTGATACTAATAAGGGCCTCTCAGCACATTTTTTTTCTCCTCTTAGTATCTTCCCCGCCGTCCTCTTCCTCCTCTCTGTTATCTCTCAGACACTCATCTTTGTTTTCCTCCCTTTCCTGCTGTCTGCAGTGTAGAGTCAGGAGGTCTCAAATACAATCCAGAGAGGAATAAACCCAGCGGCTAGTGACACGAACACAGATGTATGAAAACGCATGGATCACAGTGAAAACATATTGATCAGATGGCAGTCATATAAATGAGATGCACAAATGCAAGGAATCAACAGGCAGATGGAAGGTACAAACTGGTTAAAACTAGTTTAAGCTCTAAATGTCAGATTAGCCACATATAAACACACACACTGACTGCACATCAATTGAAACGGCAGATAAAATCGTATAATTCAGGGTTTCCTCATATCCTTATGTTCTGAGCAGGAATGAGTAGGTGAGCGAGAGTGATAGATATAGAAATCACGCTGAAGAGGATGTGGCTTACGTCACAGAGTTAATGGATTACCCTTAATCGCACTTTGAATGCACAAAACAATCTCTCTCCTTGATTGCAGGATTCCGACTCGAGCCCAAGTACAGGTGGGGTAAGCTTGCTGACGGACCACTCAGTGTGTGCTTTCTCTTGAAGAACAGGATATCTGGGAGGACGGTCACTGAATCACATATTAACATGTAGGTCTACAAGGAATCTTCACTATTTTTTTTATTTTTTTTACCACTGTGTTGATTCAAAGTCAACTTTAAATCAAAATTGCCAAATCGCCATTTAGGCTATAGCTGCATACATGGAATTTATTAGAGTTATATTTAAATTATATATTTATAATATATCTGCTTTACACACACACACATATATTAGGGGTGTGACGAGACTCTTATCTCACGAGACGAGACATGAGATTGGGTTCACAAGAACGAGACGAGACTTTTACACAATATTTTATAGAAATCCTCAATGACAAAATTCATGACTGGAAGAATAGTCTGCAAGTGCATTTTGAAATGTTTTACCTAATAATCTTGTAATGAATGTAATTTCTACTTTGTGAGTATGAATTATCAAATGCATTGAAAGACAACCATAGAAAAGCACTGTAAAAGGTTTTACCACAAACTGGTTTGAGGCTGTGTGTGACCTCCTAATTAAACACCTTTCCACAAATTGAACACAGAAATAAAAAAAAAATGTAATTCTTAGTTTTATTTAGTGCAAACAATAAGTGCAAGCAACCATAACCAAAGTACTGTAGCACACAGACTTTAAGTTTCAATTCTTTATAATTGTTGTGAAATTGCGGTTTTATTTTGCACCGGCTGTTATAGGGTTAAGCCGGTAAGTTCGGGAAAAGGCCGGGTCAAGAGAAACGACCAAGTGTACAGTTGTTCTTCCGATTCGTTCAGATTAAAAGTTCAGAAACGGCGCCTCCCTTGTCTGTCGTTATTCAGACGTTACAGTAATCTCTCCATATTCTCTCCAATCCAAACTCTCCAATCTCTCCTCAACCACTGGTGGTGGTTGAGGAGAGATTCCCTGATATGATTGTAAAGCGCTTTGGGTGTACAGTAGTACATTATGAAAGCGCTATATAAATACTTCATTCATTCATTCATTCATTCATTCATATTGGGAGACAGGCTATTGGGAAGCTTGTGTTTTACTTCCACTTTCAAATTCGCGATGGCACGTACTCTGTGTATAGGGAGCAGCGGTGCTGAACACGCATCCTACAAGACAAGACATTTATCAGACGCTTAGGCTCTGTTGCACAACGAATCCTCCGCCCTCATCACGCGGTCAGTGAACCGTGATTCCTGCTTCACTGTGCGACTGCAACTCGTGCTGGATGAGCAGAGCAGACGCTTATTTTTGATAAAAACAGCAAAACGACAGTGGAGGCGGTGACGCGGTGGGAATCGCAACGTAATGTGAACGTAGCGGTGGCAACCGTGGCATATTCTAGGTTAATTTCACCCATCAAGAGACAGCTTTTCACCCGACGAGAAATCTTGTCACATTTTAGTCTCACGAGATCTCGTCACACCCCATATATATTTATTTATTTATTTTAGGGCTGCATGATTATGACAAAAATCATAATTGTCGATTATTAATTATTCCCTTGAAATTGTAATTGCGAATATTAATTACGATTATCACAATTTACATTGAATGGTGTTTTGAATAGCTTTATACCATTGTATCAAGCAACTGCATGCCATATTTTTGTATAAAAATAAAACGAGAAGCTGAAAACACTGTTCCTGAAAAAATTTAAACCTCAAATGCCAACTATACATTGGTTTGGTTTCTTTAAATAAATTTTAAAAAAGTTAAAATAGGCATGGTATAACAGGGGCTTTCGCACTGGGTAGTTATAGGAACTAGCCATCAAGGTGGTTCCCCGAGAACTGATGTTCCCAATATGGCCGTTTTCCTGGTTGCGTTCGCACCACCAGTAGGAAATCTGAAGTGACGTAAGCCACGCTTGTTGATGTGATTTATGTTGCATGGCGGACTTTTGTGTTGATTTGAAATCAAAGCAGAAATACATAATCATGTTTCGTCTGGTCCCCTCAAAGTCGCGTTGGATTTTCTCCTTAGTGTAAAGGTTGAGAGGTCCATCTATCACTGTTTTCCATGTTCGTAGAGTTACCCTTAACGTGACCACTTACGCCACTGATAGTGCTGGGTTGTCTCAAGTAGTCGTGATTAGCCTCTCACAGCGTAACATGCTCTAAACACACCTCTTAAGCACGAAAAATAATGTAAGTTAACTTTTTTTGTAATCGTGGCATCCGTAATTGTAATCGCGATCAGAAATTCGATTAATTATGCAGCACTAATATGTATATATACGCGCTTTAACTATTTACATACATGTGGGTTACCTGCGTCTCAGAGCGGCTCTGTTCACAGTAAATGCTGTTCCACATGAACTGTTGTCATTTACATGCGTGGAGCATCTCAAGATTCCATCTCTGCATTTGCTGTGAGTTTAGGCTTGCTTATAACGTTCATCTGGGATTTCATCAGATTTGTAAACCTACGCCAATGTGTCTGAACGTGAACTATTGTTCATTGCGATTTCAAAATGAAAGTTTAAATCCTCACACTGAGTTTGCATGTTTTGATGTCCGCATATTCCTGATCAAGAAATTACAGATTAAGGGAACATTTGAATTAAATGTTGTTTGTGTAACAACAACAATCACCTGGTTGGTTCCCTCTGTAGGCATTTGTTATAATATGTAATGTAAGTAAGATGATTGTTTATATTATGTATTTTAACACTTATGTTCTAGTAACCATATGATTACTTGCTTTTGATACTTTATTCGAACCAAGTATTATTGCCTCATTGTTGTAATATATTTATTTAAGTCATTTTGAAGGCTTACGTCTTTGCTTATGGTTTATTTTATTACCCAAAAAAAAAAGAAAAAAAAAGAAGTAAAATGGGCTATGAATGCCGGATCTGAATGATAAATGGATAAAAGCATCTGGCAGAAGAAGAATTAGCTGAGAGTGCTATAGTCTCATTAGCAGTTAAAAGCATTATCAAATGAGCCTAAAAGCTACATAAACATTGAGGGGACAAATAAAAGGTCTGACTCTCTCCTGATTCTCCTGACAAGACTGATTCTGCCGTTTTTACCAGCCACCCGAAAGCGTATACTGAGATCTCAATACTGAGATGTGGTACTCTATGAGAGAAGGGGAGGAGCGCTCACATGCGTGTGCAAGAGTGCAGGCCAACACTAACCACACTGCCCACGCATAGCCCCAAAACACAAGGAACTACATAAGAGTTTACTGTTGGCCACTGCAAAGGGAATTAAACACCATTTCGTGGGCGACCTTCGAGAGCTAGCTTAGTAGGCCAGGTTAATGTGTCTTTATTTTACAATACCTTACCTTCCCCAACAAGGTGAGTGTCTTAGTGATGTTTACAAGGCGAACGAAGATGGAACATGGAAAAATGGACAGCCCATTAAACACACACAAGCGCACACAGACACACACCCATGCGCATACACACACACACACTGCAGACTCAGCAAACAAGTGTCAGTTTATTTTAGGTCTAAATTGTCATGACTATTTCACACACGCCCTTGCACTTTCTTATTCTGTGACACACACACGCAAACACTTCCCTATGCAAAGTTTCAATATTAACAAAAGCAAAAAGACATCATGCTCATGTCAGGTCGAATAGAGAATGGGTTTGAGACTCACAGCCAGAGCTTCTCGTCTGGAGCATCATGACTATATATGTGATGAATCACATTGCACGACATGTTGAGTGGTGGCCAAGTTTTGGAACATGCGGTAAACTGATTTCTCTTCCTTGATATATAAAAAAGGTGCTGAACGTGTCGTTTCTGTGGCAGAACTGCAAAAATAATGATTGTTGTCAAACAGGTTTTCAACAACTGTATATGACAAACAAATACTAGCATGATTGCACCAGCGTTCACACTTTTTTGGGAAATATAACCTACAAAAGACAAATTATATTTCACCCAAAAATGAAAGTGCATTCCTCATTTCATCATGTTGTTACAAACTGGTTTGACCAACTTGCTTCTGTGGAATGCAAAAGAAGGAGAATAATTTTTTTTTTTTTTTTTTTGACCCTACAATAAAAAGAAATTGTGGTCCAAACCTGACTTTCATAGTATCTACAGAAGGAAAAAGTAATGCGTGTTTGGAACGACATGAGGGACAGTAAATTGACAATTTCAGCTTCAAAGAATAAAAACAGTAAAATAGTAAAGGCATATATCAAGATTATCATCCGATAATGATAAAAATGCTGTGCTACGCATTAAACTCAGATAATTTCCACGCTAGAGAGAAGAACTAACATTTTTATCATCCTGGTAAAAGTAATACCAATCAAACTTCAAACAGGTTATTTGTCATCCGTCATGTAACAAACCTTTCATCCAAGAGCCAACATTTTGTAAACTAGCTGCCGCTGGTGCTGCTTACTTAAATGACACATCATCAACTTAAGGTAAATTTTCCCCTGATACTGACTTGGCATTGTGAATGCATTACTTCTTCATCTGGAAACCAAAACATCTACTGCTCAGCGGGAAACTCCCGTGGTGGAGCAGCTTGGAGCAGAAGATTGCTCTTTTGGAAGCTATGGCTCATTCTTCAAACTGTCATCTCACGACGTCAAACTGGCAGGTTTGGCAAACGGCCGTGCGTTCAAGGAAGGTCATAAGCTTAATTTGAAAAGCAGCAAACAATCTCCAGCTGCATATTGACAAATTGGTGACAGCTTTTTAAAACAATCATTCAAACTCTCCAAGAGTCAACAGGATGTTCAGTATCGCAGCGATCTAACCTACAGGACCTGATGGGTAAAACTGGTGGTAAGAAAATAACTTAAGAGCCGTGTCACACGACTAGAATAAACACCGCAATTACAGGGCAAAGGCGCATATACAGATACAGCCCGAGTCTGCATGGGAAAATAACTGTACGACAGACCACAGCGCGTAAAAAGCAACAAGGGCCCCGGGCCAAAACTGGACAGAGGACGAGAGACTGTGGCAGAGAGACAAAAGAGAAAACAGCCTGAAATGATTAGAAAACTACACAACATGGTGACCGGCCAAGAGACAATGATTCTGTGAGAGAACGCCTGCAGTCACGGCATATAAATGCAGTTCTAAATGCTTAAGAGGATCAGACCCAAATTGGATATGTTTGGAAGTGAATCAACCCAAAACAGAGAAGGGATGTGAATTTCAGTCATTCGGACTGCTCGAGTACCCGACAGATTAATACATGGCGTCAAATATAAAGTGATGGGGCGAGCTGTCTGGAACGCTTATAAATTAATATTTATGGAATATACAAATTAAGTGCATGCATAATTATGCAAGTTGATATTTTGAAAATACTTTTTCCCCCAAGCACATTTGACCAATTCCAAACCACATAAATCTGAATAAGTATTATTTATTTTGTATTTAATCATTTATAAGTAGGGTTGAGATCTAGAACTGTTAGTGTTTTCGAAAATACCGGAACCGTGTGAAATTCCTAAGTTTCGGTTCCGAAAATGGTTCTGGTGTGATGTGTGGGCGAAGTGCTGGGAGCTTATACTTTAATAGCGATGTCTCACGTCATTAAAATAGTAATGAATGCACTGAAAAGCCCTTGCGCTACTCAAATACGTTTTGTGTCAGATATGAGAGAGAGAGAGAGAGAGAGAGAGAGAGAGAGAGAGAGAGAGAGAGAGAGAGAGAGAGAGAGAGAGAGAGAGAGAGATGAATAAATGTAACTCCACAACAACTACATAAATGTATCTAGTATACACTAACCATTCAGAAACGTCCAGGTGCAGTCTAAAAGTTGCAACCGTAAGAGTCTCTCCGTAAGGCTGGACTCCGCTACTTGTTATTTCTGAGATTTTGGATGAATGTGATAGGCGTTTTAATATTCTCGGAGTATCCGAAGCTCATGTAAAGGATCGGCCATCTTCTGAACGGAGGTGGGGAGCGGCAGCTCATTTTCATTTAAAGGGACACACACACAAACGGCACATTTTTACTCACACCCAAAAAGGGGCAAATTTGACAAGCTATAATAATACATAATCTGGGGGGTATTTTAAGCTGAACAAACACATTTTGGGGACACCATAGATTTAATTTGACCCCCACTTAAGTCTAGCGTCTAGTGTTTTTTAACTAGAACTGGAGTATGTCAGAAAGAAAAATGAAGAATGAAAAATATTTATAGATTTACCAATTTAAACTTGATTTTAATTATTCAGTTTGGGTGAAAGTATGGTGTATTATAAAAAAACTAAAGTAAACTAGCCAGAAATGAGATGTATAAACTTCCTTTTAGTTTATTATGTAATACACATACAGGTAGCCTATACTGTATAGGCTCTTGGCACTACCCAAATCAAACATAAGTTTGTGTGTCTTTTTTTTTATCCAATGAGTTTGCAGGCTTGTAAACATTTCGGAGTATGACTAAAACGACAGCTGACGCAAAGCTCAAGCTTGCAGAACGGCTGTTATAGGGAAGTATAATCGGTCACGTATTAGGCCTATCGCCTACGGCAAATCGGCTATTCTCCCGTAGTAGACGATAACAGTAGAACGTCATGCACAATAGGGTTGGGCGGTATTACGGTAATATCGGATACTGCGGGATCTTAAAATAGCACCGGTATCAGTTTCAATACCGTCATTACCGGCACTTATATAGCCTATAATATATATAATTTATTTATTGCCTAAAAACTGCTTATGTGTGGTTGCAGTTTGGCAATATTTCTGGTTCCAACCGCATGAGAAGGGAGAGGCGGTAAATACAAGAGATGTAAACACCTCTAACCTAATGTCGTATCTCCGAAACAACCGCCCACTCACTGCTGCCAGGATGCATTTTGTTCTCGAGTTCATTAAATAAGCGCATTAAGTTTCGTATTTGTTAAAATATTATAATGTTATTTTTTCCATCTTTGTTGATTATGAAAAGTGAACGGCACAAATAAGATGGGATGCATCGGGAGTCAGACGATTTGACCACTTCAATAAATTTCGTTTTGTAAAAGGCCTCTTTAAAACGAATTTCGTTTTGTATATATTGTTTCTTAATTTTAATACATTTTTCATCAACCAATTTCCTGGATAATCATGACATGATGGGCATGCCGCGGTCACTTGCATTGAAATCTCATAAATTAAATTTTGGCCGATACAGATAACCGATAATTCTTTACATTTGAAAGTTGATAACCGATATATTGGCCGATAAATGTAAATTCAAATTTTGATATACTTTGATAGCCTGTATACATAAACAAAAGGCTCACCATTAAAAGCCATGTCCCAAACACTTCAACATATTACTCTGTTAGTTCATGTTAGTTAATGCATTAACAAATGAGACCTTATTGTAAAGTGTTAACAAAAATCTATTGTCTAACAAAAAACTATTTAAAAAATAAAATAAAATACCTAAATAATGCAAACATTGAGCTGAATATAAAGAAACAAAATGCAAGTGCCATGGATAAATAAAACAGAATCGCCTCCGCACGGATATGATTAATCTAATATAGGATGCGTTTGGTTGAGTTAATGAACGATGCAGTAAAACGCTTAATTGTACCGATGATCATCTTTATCTTTAGCGTGCACAGCTCAAACAGCAATGCACATTTATAACTATAACTGGGACTGTTAATATATTAACATTTTTGAGTAAATATTAGAGATGCACCGATTACAATTTTCTAGGCCGATTCCCGATTTTTCATTGAGTTTGACCTGCCGATACCGATTTTAGCCGATTCCGATTTCATTTTTACTAACCACTTTACAGCACACACAAATATTTATTTTCTATCTTTTCTTTAATAGAACATTTTACATTTTGCATAGAACATAGATAAAACAATTTTAACAGATAATCGCTATAAAATAGAACTATATAAATTACTCCTGGTGTGGGAAATTCACACACATCTAAAGTGCAGTGTTATGGAAGAACCATTTCCTTTTCATATCCAATAATTTTTTTATATATATATTTAGCAAACTAAACTTCTGTATGAAAACAGGTAATGGAGATATATATATATATATATATATATATATACATAGCCTTGCAGTATAAAGATATTTCTATATTTTCTGGCTAGTTACCTTATTCTTACTAATAACCATACTTGCAACCAAAACTGAATAATGAAAACAAGTTTAAATGGGTAAATCTTCTACAAATATTTTTGAGTCTTTGTTTTCTTTTCTGACATACTCCAGTTTTTTTTTTAGACACACTAGACATACTTATTCTGTGCATTTTGAGCACTTTTTGTGTGAATTCATTTTTAGTTTGTCCATCAAAAGTGTGCTTTCACTTTAATTGAGCGTGAGCAGCGTAACAAAAATAGACCCGCGCCGAAACCCACGCTTCACTGCTGCTCACGCGACGCTCCTGCTGCCGGTGTGAATGCACTCATTGATTAACATGCACGACGGAAAAAACAACGCGCTGCTCACGCGCCGCTGACATTTGGTTTCCTACATGTGCGTTCCGTGTGCACGTGTGATGCTGATGTTGCGCGATGTTAATCATGCGGCGCCCGAGTGCATTTGACCGGCATAAAATCGGCATATGTCAGACTGAACGGCCGGTCGCCGGTCATGGCCGATCATGTGAAAATCGGCCAATTCCGGTCACCAGCCAATCAATCGGTGCATCTCTAGTAAATATATAAATATAAGTAGTCTAAATATAAAACACAACAAATTCACAATAAAACCTAAGCCACCTATAACCCAAATACAATAATTTAACACTAAATAACACTACAGTACTAATAACAGCAAAGTAGTCTGTATTCTTGGTATGCTACAAACCAGCTTTAAATTTCAGCAATTGTTTTCAAATTTGTTGCCTTCTCTGGCCAAATACGACACCTCTCCTGACTTATTGCATGTCCTGCACAAGGTGAGCGTTATTTTAGAAAGCATCTCCTTAAATGCTGTGACGCGAAACCCACCGTGGAAGAAGAACGCGGTCATGTTTACAACTGTGACACTGAGCGCTCAGGATCAACTGAATGCTGGATTTTCAAAAGTACGTGAGGTTCGCAGCTCTATTCTTGCAGTAAACTTGCACAACGTTCTTGAATTAATAATTTATTAGATGTACACCGGTCTGTTATTGTATGGACATCGACTTTACATTTTCAAACATGACGCAAAACAAAACGAACAGTGATTGGTTGCGTTATATCAGTCAGTCCTCTGCTGATATTTTTATTCTTAAATACATGCAAGTGAATGTGTTTTGTCATTTAAGAAACCTTTATGATGATCATGATTCATGTTAGTTAATCTATAACGCACAATGGGCGCCATATTAGTAGCCTACGCACGGCAGTTCAGAGAATTGTATCTGTCAGGCTACAACACGTCAATTCATCCACTTCTCCCGAAATACATTAAAGTAAGTGGCTGGTGAAGTGTGAGAAGAATAGAGTACATTTTATAGTTTCCTAAACAATGTGTATCTAAACAAGTCATCAATTTATAATTCATTCAAAACCATCATGGCATCTCTTAACTGAAGTAAATAACCTATTATCTATCGGCTCTGATATATCGGCCTAATTTTCTTATCGGATCGATAACATAAAAAATGACCATTTATCGGCCGATATCGATATATATCGTGCATCCCTACTGATTAAAAAATAAAGTGTGAAGTGCGAGGATGCTGGCGGAAAGGACGAGCCAACGAGCCAGCATACAGTCTCAGACCATGATGACGAGAGCACTGGTGCGGACAGGGAGGAACTGAGTGAGCAAAGGAACAGAAAAGGCAATATATAGGCAAAGGCAAAAATAATCAAAAAACATCCATGGTGTTTTCATGGTGTCACGGTTTTCATTTGATAGTTAACAGATCAAAACATTTAGCCAACATGGGGTCTTGTGTCACTGCAGTCTTTTAACATCAGTGCAAAACTAAGGTATGCAAATTAAGAGAACTATTCATCAGCATGCATTGATTAACCCCATGTTGTAGCAGAAAAATAAAAATAAAAAGGTGCAACCAAAACATGTGCTGGTGGGACCAACTTAAAAATTGTAGTGGGAAGAATGAGTCTAGAGCCTGGCATAACTAACTGAACACTACTGTAAAGTGCTGTCATCTAAATGTATTTCTAACAGACATTTCCTCTCTCTTTGCTCCACATCTAGGATGTATTGCTTTCACTAACCTTGTTGCACTGGAGAAGGGATTGCCTTCTCCACATACATGCAATATGTTCAACACCGCTTTGCCAGGTAGACTAGCTCTCCAGAGCATCTCCTAGCAGTTCACACAGCAACGGGAAGAGGAAAGCAGCCTTCAAATATTAATATGGTCTCTGGTCTATACTCAAAGGAGAGACAGCCACCACAAACTAGCCATTAATTTAGTCTCTTCTATGTCTGGACTGCATGTGAGCAACACAATGCAACAAATATATAAATTCTAGTGTGTCTAGTAAATAAAATGTGTTAAAATTCACATCATACATAATAAATGGAAAATGGAAAGGGTTTTTAAGACTAATTACAAATGTTTTGATTGAAAGAATGTAAAAATGAAGCTGGTAAAAGATACAGATGTAATTGATAGTTCCAGCAAATCTATATTACCAGGTCATTTTATTCACTGACCCCAGTCACCATGCATTTTCTAAAAGTGTCCCTTAAGCTGCGTAATTTGAGTATCCCTAGTGTAGGCCAAAGAGAGAAAGAGAGAGGGCGAGTGGGGTGGAAATAATGACATTGACTGGCCAATTAATTCTCCAAATCCCAGAGCAATTAACAGAGGCTGGTGGATCAAAGAAGTGTCAATTAATGCAATGCTAGTGTACACATGCACACGTATGCATGAGCTCAATCACACACAAACACATCTGGGCACAGGCGCTCTGACTCGCTAATAAAGGACACGCATCAATATGTTGCACTCTCGGGCACGTATCACAATGGCATTACAGACAATGGTCGCACCAAATGTGTGTTTGGCCCATCTAAACACAGTGAAAATGAAACCTAAACCATTAATAGGCATTGATCAATCCAACCAATCAGAGCCACCAGCCTAGGGCCAGAAAGAGGATGGGTGTAATTATCCTACTATTATATCAGAGTATAATCTGTTAGGGGTTTTATTTGCTTCCTTTGAATGAAAATCATCGATTTCCTAATTCATCTTTTAATTTCATTTTCCCGGTCGCCAAGCAAACAAAGAATATCTTTGGCGTTCCCATGGAAACCGCAGTTGCTAAGCAACACAAAACTCTCAAACATCCATTCCAGAACTCTGACAGATGGAACGAGAGAGAGATAAAGGGAGATGTGAATGAGGGAGGAGGAGGGGTGGACAGGCAGAACACAAATGAAGAAACCAGGAGGAGGGCAGATAGAGGAATAACAACATAACAACAGATCGGAACGTTAGGGAGATCAATAGGAGCTGTGAACGCCTCCCTCAGGCATCAAAGCCATGAGACGCATGCAGCAGAATAAATGACAGCCGACCGGCCGAAAGCGATCGCAGAGATACGAGGATGGTTTTAAGATGTGTGCGCACTGGGACGGAGTGTACTGTGTCCTTTGACAGCTCTCTGGCCTGTCATCGTGAAACCATTACTGACGATAAACAGGGAGGCGGGGTCTGCATGATAAGTGATGGGTCTGAAGGGGGGTGGGCCAGGAAATGAAGAGACTGCTCATCTGGCTGTGTATCATAAACAAGTACTCTGACTCACAGCAGAGCAATCACAGCTATTGATGGTATTTTCACTTGTTATGGATGACCCTGACAGGACAAATTAAGAAGCGTGATCGCACTAATACTACATCTGAACTAACATTAAATATTCATTTCTTTCATTCAAAATGATGTGTGAAATTGCATGTAAGAGTGGTTTAAAGGATTACTTCTGACAAAGCATTTAATTGCGTCCTTTACTCACCCTCATGTTGTTCCAAACCTATTTGTCTTTCTTCCAGAATACATAAAAGAAGAAGCTTAGAAGAATGTCCAAACCACTCTTTTCCATTCAACAAAAGTGACAAAAAAAAAAAAGCACCACAAAGGTTGTCATTACAACTTTTGCACTATATACATAAGTCTTCTGAAGATATACAATAGCTTTGCGTGAGAAACAGACTGAATGTAAAGTCACTATTCACAGAATGTCATTCATGCATGTGCATTTTTCCATCAGTAAAATACAGGGCCTGAATTTCATTTTGGAAAAGGGGGGGGGGGGGGATCCCCCCTTAGGTGATTCTTATGGGGGGGGGATTTTTTATTTGATGGGGGAGTTTAGCCTCTTTTTAATTTCTTATTACATTTATCTTGCCTAAATGTATGCTCACTCATTGCATTTTTACAATGGGGTAATTTTGTTCTTAAGAATTTACACAACACAAGGAAGCTTGATTTCAATCTTTGAATTAAATTGAAAAAAGTAGCACAGCTAAATACAATAGAATAAAGATACCAATAAAGAGAAAAAGAGAAAAGTTTTTGCTCGGGTCTAACACTAGTATTCAGAAATACAGAGACTGAATAAAGTAATCAAATGTAAAATAACACAGGGTAGTATTTTAGTCCTGACTCCTGACTAAATTAAATACATAGCTTTCATTTTAAGGAATCAGGATTAATAGCCTATGTTTTGTTTGACAACCAAATTAAATGACAGACACATATAGCTGCTGTCACTGTAAGAGCTAGTGCACGGATCCTGTTTTCATTATACGGTCACGTGCGATTTATGCTTATTTAAGACATAACCGACTGTGTTTAGAGGATACTCACCAAGACCGAAAATTGAAAATTTTTGCATGTTTTTGACTGTTAAAGCGATATAATCCACTAAAAATAACTTTTGTTACCCGCGAGCTGTTTGTGAGGCGGCTTTGCTCTATGTTGGCTATGTGTGCAGAGAAAAAAAAAACAACATCTCTCAGACAGCGCCAGCGCGCAAGTACCGAATAGTTTAAAATCGCCTGAATGTTTAAACTGGTAAGACTTAAAAAGACGTGCAAATGGTAAACTTTAGTTACTCATGATGCAATGCTGGCCCGATTATGCAAGTGACAATTCCGTCTATCCCGACTCCCGAATCGCGAGTGTGTATTATCACCCCCTGCAGAACGCTTAACGATTGCCTTGTGCAACCCATTTTGAGAGACGAGAGACAGAAGACGCAGCACCGCTGAATCACTCACGCTGTTTGTGAAATTGCGTCTCGCAGACAGTTTTAAAATGACTGATTTGATTTTATAATCTGTGTGGATTAATTTACCAATACAACCTACATGCTAAAGTGAATCAATGTTTGCGGGAATTTCCCGCATTATAAGTGGGAGACCTGTGGGAATGATTAAAATGATGCGCAATACGCCGAAATTCGAGCCCTGCAAATATGCCTGTTCTTTCACAAATTACTATTAGTATTATCATCATCATCATCACTCCTATAGCTCAAGCAGCAGGGCATGTCAATGCCAAGGTCATGGGTTCAATTCCCAGGGAATGCATGAACTGATAAAGTGTTATACCTTGAATGTGATACAAGTTGCTTTAGATAAAAGTGTCTGCCAAATGCATGAATGTTAAATGTGTTATTGATATCCTTTCATGCCACATGGAAGAAAACATCTATAGTTTCATAACATAAATAGGGCTGCACAATATATCGAAATATCGCAAATGTATACGTCGTGACGGCTTGCAATAACTGGGATCATGAACAAAAGACAAAGAGAAAAATCACTCACTGCTCTTTACTAAATAACTTTTGTAGCTTCAATAAGAATCGGTATAGCCTATATTTAATTCATACAGTGATAACTAAGCAGTGTTTATTTTTACATTTGATTATTCAGTTTCTGTTGTTAAATAAACCTAATGTAGGATAACCTGAAACCCTAAACCCCGTGGTTTACACTGATGTTAAAATAATACTTCTTATGTTTCAGTAAAACACTGCTGTTCACTGTCAGAAGTTGTAGGGATGTTTTCTTGTCACAAAAAGAATGTGAAACACGTAAATATATTTTAAAGATAATTTAAGTTTACTTTACACACTTTTTAAGCATTATCATATCGAATATCGCATTATTTAATGAGTTCTCGCATATCGCATTTTTCTTCAATATCGTGCAGCCCTAAACATAAGGATGAGTAAATGATGAAGATGATGAAGAAGCTTCCCTTTGGGTAAACTACTCCTCTACATCTCTGGTTGTCATGTTAACGTTCAAACTGTAGCACAACTAGGGATGGGGCCGATCCGATCCAGTATCGGTATCGGGACCGATACCAGCGTAATTCACGTATCGGATTTTCCCGATCCAACCTGCGGAGATATCCGATATCCTTGAGTCATGTCTGCGCTTTAACGTTGTCTGCTGAAATGACTCCAAAAGTGATTCCCGCCGGCTAGTCTGCTAGCTGGCTGCAAACTGCGGAATGGATTTCCTGAACGGAGGCGCGGCTCAATGAGACAGAGTTATGAGACACGCCACCGCTCAGGAAATCCATTCCGCAGTTTGCGGCCGCTGTGTGGAAATTCTTCACACTGGAAACACCGCAGAGCAAGACAGCAAAATGCAATGTTTGCAAAGCCGTAATTCAGAGCTCGTTGAAGCTCCCTCGCGTCGTACAACACAACGAATGCAATCAAACATTTAAAAAAGCACCACGTTACTGTGCGTTCACACCAAACGCGAATAGCGCGTCAAATTCGCGTCTGCCGCGTCTAGTTGGACGCTTGAATATTTTGAATCCATTCGCGCGCCCAGAGCGAAATTGACGCTCGTAAAAAGCAAAAGTTTGAAGCGAAATTGACGCGCGTCTGAGGCGAAATCCGCTTGTCTGTTTGCACATGGCTGATGTTGATCGAGCATTCATCGAGAGAGTTACAGCATCGGAGCGAGGATCACCCTTTAGATAGTGTGTGTGTGTGTAAGATGTTTACACTTGCACTTTTCTTATATTTCAAGACTCAAGTATTTGACATTTTGGGAATGTAATAAATATTGACATGACCTACAGTTGCATATTTGTTTTCAGAATGGGATTTTTCCTGTTAACAGGATTTACTGTTTTTCTGACTTCCTTTTCTGACCTTATACTTACCATACATGCATAAATATGTAGGCCTACATATCATACTTGCCTGTTGAGAGGAGTTTATTTCAGCATCATATAAAATAAACAATAATGATAATAATAATATTAAAGCAAACACAGCTCTGGTATCGGAATAGTATCGGTATCGGCCGATATCCAAATTCAGGTATCGGGATCGGATCGGAAGTGAAAAAATGTGGATCGGTGCATCCCTAAGCACAACAGAACAATAACATTCATTTCTCCACAGGGTTTAAGACCTTGTTCCAAAAATTCTGCTTGTCGCAAAAAGCTAAATTGATGTCAGCTGCTACAAAGTGAAGCATGCTAACAAGTAAAAGAGCAACAGGAGTAGAAGAGTGCAAAGGAGAGAGAGAATTGCACTGCAGTGCAGCATCTCTGTTTCACAGTACCAACATCGCCGTCCAATAAATCATGTGTCATGAAGAGGGGGATGTAGAGACATCATCAGCCCAAAAATGGCTGTCAAACAGTCACGTTTCTGCACAGATCCATGCATACAAGTGTCCATGCACCGATACACCAACGTCGTTCTGCTAACAGGGCTATTCATCTTCAACCTGAGCTGCCCCACATTATTTATCACAGCCAGTCGTGACTTCCCAGACAAAAACAGCATCAACGCAACAAGCTTATTGATCTGCAGAGCATGCAAGATCTTTGGTGCATGCAGGTCATGGAAGAGTTTAAGAATGGGGGCAAAATTATTTATCTCAACCTGTGAGCGTAGAAAGAGAACAGTGATAGCTGTGAAATTCTACACTTGTCGGGCACAAAGGAGGAAAATTATGTTTTTTCTCCCATTACGGCAGACAGATACTGGTCAAAGGCTCAAAAGGACTGTTAATCACTTCAAAATGTACAATGCTGAGAAAAAAAATTCATTAAAATCAATCAAAACATTCAGAACAACGTTGACGATCTTAACCTAAGTATTAAACTTCAGCACGACATCTCAAATCTTGCTGAAGAAAAGAAAAACATTTCAGACTTGGATAGACAAACCCTTTGCTCCATCTTTCAATGTTTATTAATGCTTTTCATATTATAACATGTATAGACAGTATCTAGACCATTCCAGATGTGCCAGTAAATCGAGTTCTGCTGCCAATAAAGTCAAACATCAAACGCTCGTTTTTTTCCATGCAAACGTCTTCATGGCTGTGACTGTCAAACCAAATTAAATCAATGAAGGAGGATGGCATTTTCCCCTGTCATTCTCGGCCGACAGACACCCCTGAGCCTGAGCTTTTCATCCTCGTGTTTTTCTCTACATCTCCTCCTGCTAAACAAGATTCATTTCTATTAATTTCTCATGAAATTTTAATGGTAAAAGCTACTTATTGCTCCCTATTAGGTCTCATATGACTAGGTGGATCACAAGCGAGTGTAGGGTCTTCACAGTAGGAAGTTTTGGCAGTAAATCAAGACAGTCTACTAAAAAGAGACAAATCATATGAGAAACAATGCAATATTAACGTTTTCTGGATGTTAACACTATGCACAAAACAAACCAATATGTCACAGCTATGACAACTGAACGCGCCCTGTAAGAATTAACTCAGAGAAGCCATCAAGCAACATTTTTCGGTTCATCAAATAAACACGAAATGCCACAGCAACGAGGGTTAAAAGACAAAGACAGAAGGGAAGCATCTGATTATGCAACCAGCGGCTGAGTCATTATCTCCTTCCACTGGTCAGATGCAAAACTGAGACATTTGTCATTCAAATTCAGTACGGTGAACTAGCGGCATCGCAGCGGACTTTGGTTTCCTGCTTCACGTCTCTCTTCAGAAAGGACCTGGAATATTTGCAAACGTCAGATATTTGCATTAGTGAAAATACTTCTTTCATTTAATTAATGCTTTTTTGTTGTTTTTACTAAGCCTTATAGACGTGTCACTCGCAAAGAATTTGATTTCCCTGTTAAGATCACAAACAGGTTTCCCACTCAGGAAGGCTACTTGTTTATATATACACAAGAGTGACTCATCATATGCTATGCACTTTTGTAACAACACCGACAGTCACACGAACATATAGCTTATGAAAACATTAATAAGAATACATAAACACAACCAGGCAAATGTCTGGATGCACCTATGCATTATTTATTATTCGTTTTTTCAACATATTACAATAGCTTCTTAACTACAAGAGGTGCATCATGGGATGCTTTTCAAACAGTACTGAAGGAGATTTACATTTACATTTATTCATTTAGCTGACGCTTTTATCCAAAGCGACTTACAATTGCTATATATGTCAGAGGTCGCACGCCTCTGGAGCAACTAGGGGTTAAGTGTCTTGCTCAGGGACACATTGGTGTCTCACAGTGGATTCGAACCCGGGTCTCTCACACCAAAGGCATGCGTCTTATCCATTGCGCCACCACCACCTGATGTATGATTTTAGGCCCCGATCACACCTGACGCATTTTTTGCAGTGAGAGACGCCTTTTTTCAATTGTTTTCCTATGGCAGTGAGTGTTCTGCGCGCTGTTTATGCGCCCCAGGCGCCTCGCGTTTTTTCCAGTTGAAAAAAAAGCAACTCCGAGCGGAAAAAGCTCCCGACGTCATTCGCGTTTTTTCCCACTGTCCAATCGAATGAATGGGGAGGCGGGCCTTCCGTTGTAGTGATGAAAGCCACAGTTGCTTTGAACGCCTGGAGAGTGCGATGATGGAAGATAAACTTGTGGTGCTCTCGCGGGTTACCAGAAGCTTAACGACTTCACGAACCGTAACTACCACAATGTTAACAGAAAGTAAATAAAGTTAATAAAAGGCTTATTTGACGTTTACTTGACTGACAGGACAGCTGTTTCGGTGATTGCCTAGCAACATAAAAACGCAACGCGGCTCGTTCTGTGTGATCGGGGCAGTGCTGTGCGCCTCGCGTTTTCGAACCCTGTGATCGGGGCCTTAATGGGCTACTTCAAAAAAGTTAAAAGTTTTAGGTCAACATATATAGCAGAGAATAGGCTGGGAATGCTACTGTTCCTTACGTGTGGCTTGAGTGATGTTAAAAAGTTATTAAGCAGAATAAGCTGCAGAAATCAACTCATATCGGTACTCGCACTGTCTGACACACACCCGAAGCGTGCGCAGAGAAAGCTGCCTCTCGGACAGCGCATGATCCCGAATTCTTTCGCGGATTATTGCACTTAAACAATCAAATACAGACAGTTATGTCAAAATGCCTGTCTTGGGCGAGTATTCACGTAAACACAGTCGGTTATGTCTTAAGTGAACGTAAACAGTTGGGAAAGAAATCTGATGTGTGTCAATGGGATATGTGCATTAGCTCTTAAAGTGACGGCAGTCTAATATAGTATGCAACAAAAGAAAAAGAGAATCACTTTTGTAGCTTTAACATGAATCAATGTAGTGATGCTCCGATCAGCATTTTTGGGGCCGATCACCGATTACCGATCACCAAAATCATGATCTGCCGATTGCCGATCACAGAATGGAAATATGGTAGAGTCAAGAAAATCTTGAAGAACCACCAATATTTATTTAATTGTAGTTAGAAAACAAGATAACATAAGGCTACTGTAGGCCACCTTTTCCAAATAAGGCACAGTATAATTTTTCAAAACAAAGAGGGGTCAGGCAGACTACAATGGATGTAGTTGAGGAACTAACTACATCAGATCCAAAAAATAAAATAATGACAACGACATTTGAGGTTATTAAAACAGTAAGTCCCGCCCCTCGACTGCCAAAAATAAAAGTGTTCGAGCGAGCAAAATCAGCAGGCGAGAGGAGATCAAGCGCGAGAGTGTGGGGAATGATCATGCGCGCGCGCGAGGGCAGAGATGTCATGCGCCCGCGCAGGGTTTGAATGAGCTCGCGAGTTCCCGTTTCCTCGCGCGTAGATCTGTTATCCTCTCGCGAATGTCATTTACCGCACGCGCCAGCTTCAGTTGTGCGCTCGTTTATAATTGCTATTGAATTGCCGTCATAGGAGAACTCATTTTGCCACTGTTAAGCAAGCTCTGCTCTGCTGTTGTGTTGCCGCGCATGCGGAAAAGTTGCGCGAGTTATTTACGTCACGTGATCGGCTTTTTTGATCGGCGCTTTTGGGGGTTGCCGATCAAGCTATTTTTTGCCAATATCGGCCGATCGTGATCGGCGGCCGATCAATCGGAGCATCACTAAATCAATGTATTCACATTTATTGTGAAGACTGCAGTTTTACATTTGATTATTCAGTTTCTGTATTGTTTCTTACTTGAATGCTACGGTTAAATAGATTTAATGTAGGCCTATCTGAAAAAATTTAAGCACTATTTATTTAATTTCTATCTTTCTTTTATTGTATTTGTCCTATTGTTTGTAGTTTGCCTCTTTGTTCTTTTTTTAATATAATAAAGATAAACTAAAAACAAAATAACTAATCGTCCATCCTTAGTTTCAGGTGTTTTTGTTTACCTGGATGTTCTTGATGTTAAGTTAAGTTTTCAGGTTGATATAACTATATATTACCAAGTTGAGCAAAGAGTTTCTGGAATTTTAATTGTTTTTTTGTTTTGTTTACATTGATGTTAAAATTACATTGTCAGATGTGACAATACTTAGTACGTAACGCTAAAACACTGCTGTTCACTTTCAGACGTTGTAGTGATGCTTTTGTTCCCAGAAAGATTGTGAAACATATATAGGTTATATCATGTTCAGTTTTAAATAGATTATAATACATTATCGCATCACATATTGTACATTGCATATCGAATACCGCATTAACACGTTTTCACATTTTCTTTTCAATATCATATGGCCCTAATTTTACGTTAAGTACTCCCTGAGATTTTAAGGTTACATTTAATAATTTACATATTCACAGATCTCTGATGTCGGTTATGTTACATGCAGTTAAACAAATAAAATATAAAAATTGTATATATATATATATATATATATATATATATATATATATATATATATATATATATATGTGTGTGTGTGTGTGTGTGTGTGTGTGTGTGTGTGTGTGTGTGTATATATATAAAATCTTCTTAAGATCAAATTTTATAAGAAGCGATTAAGGGTTTTATTATTTTTTTTACAATTATTTTAATAAATAATAAGAAACTTTTTATCAACTCAAAAACCTCATTTTGGGAAACCCTGTTCTAGAACATCTAACCTGGCTTTTCTCATTTCGATGGTTGAAATAGTAGGTGATAAGAATCTCAACTAACATAGCATATAACATAAGACACTATCAGCGTGTTATTGTATAATCCATGGAGGCAATGTGAGCGAAAGACGTCAGGAGAGGGAGAGAGAAACCACTGAAGCAGATCCTCACTTGGGACTTCAGACACAAAAGTAAGTAAAAATTAAAGTTAATCAAAATCTGGGGCTGGCTGCCGCGTTCCCATGATGCCTTCACAGCTCACACTTCACACATTACAGCAATCGCCTTTTCTCCAAAAGCGCCAAGCGGAAAAAAGCATGCTTTCACTAGGGTATACCTGAGGTTATTTGGGTATATGCATTCATCAAACTACAACAAAAGCGCATTTGTACGACACGCTGTCTGACAAAGAGTTTAACTGTTCAGGTGACTGTTCAGAGAAAAGCAGATATAATGGCCAGTGATAAAGAACAAAGAGCCTTCTTTGACTCAGATAAGAAAAAAGGAATTACAAGATCCTTATTTAACTTCATGGTGATTAAAATGTTCTCCTCGAGGGTATGTGGTGTTTTCTAGATGCTTATTCAAAGAATTACTCTGTTTGGGCCCTAAAAACGTCCCTTATACAGGGAACTACACTAACCTTTTCCACTGGTGGCACTTGCGCTACTAACTTTTTCAGTTACTGGCGCAAAACATGATTTGGTCGCACAAATTATTTATAGTAAGCCGCTCTGGATAATAATGAACAATAATGAAACTGTATTGCATACAGATGTGCTTTTTATTTTACTTGCCATCTTTTAAACCACATGCCGCCTTGTTTTTGTTTTCTTTAACATTGGTTGGGATAGATTTACTGCAATAGAAAATACAGTACACAATAAAGTGCAAAATGGATTTCAACATGCTATGGTTGGCACAGATGGGCAGACTCCTGAACTCTTAAGTAGTGATGCACCGATGTGAAAATTGTGGCCGATACCGATAATAACCGATATTAATATTGCTGTTATGGCCGATATCTCTGTGTAGAAAACAAATTTACTGATAATCAAATAAAGAGATATTTTCCAAAACATGTTTTCTTTTTTACTTTAGAAATGACTTATGTTGGGCACCTTTACCTGTGTGCAAAATATGTCACACATAGGACACGCATGCATTATATTGCATTGCATATAATGTGTGCTGGTCAACTTGTCTAAAATTAAGAAACCACTAGAAAACAGTAAAAAAAACAACAACAACAACAAAAAAACAGGTGTACAATAAAGATAGGCTACTTAATTTATTATTCCAATAACCAAATATGATACTAAATAGCACAGGGAAAAGGGCTTTTATTTGTGACGTGCTGTCTTTGCATTTGAACATTGCACATTTTTAAACAGGACACGCATTAGCTGCATAAATGTTAGCCAGTACAACCATATTTATAGAAAACAGTTGACAATGAATAGACAGGAGTCCAATAATAGCATAACGAATCACTTATTCTAAAAATAATATCAAGTAGGCTAAGTTAGACGAATGCGACATATAACGAGGGCTGTGTTGTAAAACGTCCGTCATTTAACGAATTTTAAAAACACGGATGGATAATACAAAATGCTTTCCGACATTTTGACAGAAAAAAAACAAGCAAGAACAAAATTTAAACTATAGCCCGTCAATTTTCATTTTACAATTATCTTCTCTCTCTGTGTGCACGCGCGTCCGTATTTGTGAGAGAGAGAGAGAGAGAGAGAGAGAGAGAGAGAGAGAGAGAGAGAGCTCGTGCAACAGATACAATGGTACGTTTTGTAACGGTCGCGCGGCTGAAGTCAACTTGATGTGTTGAATGCTCAGAGCACGTTATAAAACGTATTCTTAAAATACACATTTCTGTTTTAATAAATGCTCTTAGTAAATCATAGATTATTGCCAAAAACATAGGTACAAAAATAATCAGTGATACATTTGCGACCCATTAAAAAATTTGGTCGCAATGGCATTTCAAAAGGTCGCATATGCGACCATTTTGGTCGCAGTGTAGTTCCCTGTTATACAAAGCTGAAATGACCTTTTGGCAATGCAAAACTGGGTCAAAGCAACAAGAAGCATTGAGAAAACTCACCGATCTTCTGGTTGAAGATTTTGTCAAAAGCCAGTTCATCCCTTTCCTCCAGGTACTTCTGCATGACACTCCGAATACTGCGAGAAAATGGGTAAAAATAAAGAGATGACTTTAGTTCAACACTCCATATGCAAAACAAACATCATCCAAAACCCACACCAGCTAAAACCCATCTCGCCCTGAGAGAGGCGCAACTGGATTTGAGTCACTGAGGGGAATATTTTCCTGAAGTCAGCATCCCACACTGTCCTTCCACCTCGATCCCGGCCTTAGTTTAGATTTCTCCACAACCACCTGCTCAATTCTCTGCCCATCGCTTCCCAAAGGAAGGCACTGCCGCGCTGCCCTGGGAGAGGGTGTTAATGAGCAGCAAGTTTGGGAGACTGAATCAATTAGCACCCCCTCCAAGGGCTCATTATCACCCAACCACAGCCCCACAGAGTCAGAGTGCAGGTCAGGAGAGATAGAGGTGTCCCCAAACATGCTCCTGCAGTCCTGGACCAGAAACAGACACTCCTGTAGTGACCTGACACATTGCGGCCAATGGACAGGGCTGATATCAGGATTGCTATTATAAATAGGGCTGTGCAATGATATATTAATATTCATTATATTCATATAGTAATTTATTTTGGCAATATTGTGAATATCATGAAGAAATAACGCAATTTATGTTTGGCCGTTAAGTTTCCTAAAGACAGCAAAAATGGCACTGGAAAGTTTGATCCTTTTCTCTGAATCAACTCATGGCTCTAATTCAACAATTTGTTTTTAATCATCATTCAAAAATGTTCATTAAAATGGTAAGATATTTTTTTAAAGAAATATATACTTTTATTCAGCAATAACACATTCAATTGATCAAAAGTGACAATAAATACATTTAAAATATTACAAAAGATTTCCATTTCAAATAAATGCTGTTCTTTTGTACTTTCTATTCATCAATCGTAAAAAAAAAATAAAAAAAAATGTTTCTACAAATATAAAGCAGCACAGTTTTCAACACTGAAAATAATAATAAATGTTTCTTGAGCAGCAAATCAGCATATTAGAATGATTTCTGAAGGATCATGTGACACTCAAGACTGGAGTAATGATGCAGAAAATTCAGCTTTTATATCATCGGAATTTTTTTTTTATATTAAAATAGAAAACACTTTTTACATTGTAATAATATTCACAAAATTACAGTTTTTCTTTTATTTGTGATCAAATAGATGTAGCCTCGGTGAACATAAGTGGCTTTTTTTTTTTACATTAAAAATCTTATCAATCTCAAACCTTTGAACAGTACTGCTGTTTATTAGCATGCATTTGTTATATTAGTGCATATAACATAAAATAATTCTATTTCTTGCATTTAACATGCTGAAAACCCACCCTTCAAGTAATTTCTAAGCAGATACCTAAAAAGAGCTTTATCGGCTCAATATAGGCTTAAAAGCAACATTTTAGCGCGTGCCCTAGTAAATGACCTGACACATTACTGCAAAAACCAAAAGCTGATATCTGGAGCGCTCATAAACCATTCACTTGAGTGTTTGAAACCTCAAGCCTGCAATGAGCCCTTTTAAGACATAAACAAACTTCTCATTTATTAATGACTACATGTTTTACTCGTGCAGCGCATGCATATTTTATCACCTGGCCTAGCCTACATTATTATGACACATTAACTGGCCTTTAGCATCGCAAAAGTGGCAACTATTTCAAAACCACCGACTAATGGATGCGATTTAAAACGTAGGATTGCACCCGTGCGTTCAACCACAACATCCTCGACCCCTTGATGTCCGTCTCTCACTGGATTCAGACACATTCATCTCTCTGTCTGTCTGCAATCGCATCAGTTCCGTCCCACGGTCCAACGTCTACGTGACTGAAACAATCTCCAGTCTCTTCCACTCGTCTCGCTGTCAAACAATCCCGCCCAGCTCCTCAAACACTTCCAGTCATGCTGTCAAAATCTCACCTCTCTGCCAGCGGGCTCGCGACTGGCCCGAGGAGAATGTAGCAGAGCCGCGCTATCTCTCTCCGCCGCTACTTTCACTGCTGGCAAAGGACAAAGTACCTTCTATTTATTAACAAACGCCTTTATTGTACCATCAGCTTATGTTTTTATGCACACTGGGATCCTTACCGCTGCCAATATGGGATATTGATATGGTTCTCTTACACCACAGTTGTTTAAAACAGTTGCTTACTGAATAGCAACAAGCACTCGAATGTCACCAGGAGATTTTGATGTTGAACGGCTTGTGTAAGTCAGAAGGTGCAGCTGGGAGTGGCACAAAGCTTATGGAGCCCATAATAATGCTAATGATGGGGACACTGATGTCAACGGCTAATGCTTTCACTCGATCTGTGGTAATGCCGCCCTGCTGCGGACTACTGTAATCCCTCAGAGCAAACAGAGCCACTAAAGCAGACTAATTACAATGAAGAGCGGATGTATGGCTTACCATTTGTTGAACGGGAAAGCCAACCGTTATCGTTTCAGATTCGTACCATGCATTACCACTTCTTCCGGGATGCTAAATAGCCCACCGGCACAAGCATCATCTCGGCCCATGGAGAGACACTATATTAGCCTTGGCGTAGGAAGGAAGATGATTAAGCGTAAACGAATCTCGCTGCGAGTTTACCGTGGCTCTGTTCGGATGCTGGCCTACTCACAGAAGTTGAATGCTTTTGCAGGGCTATATGTTGTGTTTACATGAGTGACGATCACTCAGGATCAGCTCTATAAATAAGTGGGAGGTAATCCGAAAGATTCAGTAATAAAATTAAGCACTTAAAATGTACTAAAGATATTTTTGGATCAAGGTTTTAGACTGGGATTTTAAACTGCATGCTACAAAACAAAAGTCATGAACACGGAGGTTAATGCATGCATTAAAGCAACAAGTTAAACAGCATTTTTATATCTTTACCAGTGTTTGGAGGCTGGTACATTTTTAAAGTTAAGTGAATCAATCTGGGCACTTTGAACCAAAGTGCTTTGACCAAACTGAAGAGTAAACAGTCTTTGCATTGACTTGTGCCTGGACTTTAAAGTAAACTCAAACCTCTTTTTAGTTGTGATAGTGTATCAGTCAACATCACATTCACACTGGTGTTTATTAGGAAGCCAAACAACTTGAATATACCACCAATAATAATAATAATAATACATTATTATTATCATATTCATCAGGGCCTGAATTTCGGCAAGGTAGTGCGGGCCAGGTATTGTGCATAATTGTACTAATTCCTGCAGGTTTAGCGCTCATAATTCAGGAAATTTCTGCAAACATTTATGCACTATAACACGTTGGTTAAATGTGTAATTTAAACCACACAGATCATCAGATCAACTCGTAGCGAGCTGCACACCGCGATGCAAGACTTCCACTTAAGTTTATCATTTGCACGCATTTTTAAGTCTTGCAAACTTAAACATTCAAGGGATTTCAAACCATTCAGTACTTACTCCTGCTCTCCAAGCGAGCCGAGAAGATAACTTGGCCCATCTAACAGCAAAATTATCGAGACATATGCTTTCTTTAAGTTTCGTTGAGGGAGATGGGTTTAAGAACAGAAAACGCAGAAAACAGAAAAAACATAGCACGGTAAGAAACTTCCTTATATAATAAGAAACTTATCTTTGTGTCCCTCACTCAAGCATGTGGATATTCTTGTTATTTTTAACATGTGAAACAATATAATCATGATAACCATATGCTGCATTTTTTTTTTTTTTTATGAGGCCAAATATTCCAATTCAATATTTTTGAATAATGCCCATTACAATGAAAACAATACCTATTTTATTATATTTATTCATTAATTTTTGAGGTGGGGCCACAAATTTGATCCCAGCAGAAAAAAATCCTTAATGTTGAGCCCTGAGCTACACTGAGAGATCGCTAATCACATTTAAGAGTTATATAAACTTTAAAAACATTCCAACTACTGCAATTCCACAGATGCAGAGTTTATATTGAGACACGTTCATGTAAACTGCACAATAAAACCTTTGTGTTGAACTACAGGCTTTACATTGAAAACTGACAGTCATATCACCATAGTGATCCCATGAGATGAGCAAACTATGAAATCTGAAATACCATTTCCTTTTGATTTGGCCTCGGTTTGTTACCAAAAGCAGGTTTAAACAACATTTACAGTGTTCACTGTTCAGTCTCCCGACAGGGTTGTAAACAGCCAAATAACTACATAAAAAGTGACGGCATAGCCAATTTATCACTTTTACGGTTTTCGGACAGTGGCAATAAAAAAAATCCAATAATACATTGGACTTCTCGCATGATATCCCAGAGAACAGGTACAATCAACTCCAACAAAGACCATAACTAAAAATATACTAGGTCTATCTAGTTAATTTTAGTATTCCTAAAGACACCAAAGTAACCATCTGATTAATGTATTCGCTTTCTAAGGCCCTGTTTACACCTGGTATTAAGATGAGTTTTGGCCGATGGGATTACACATGGTATTTTAATCCGTCTCTTTTGTCCACTTTCAACCACTTCTGTCCCGAATTCTTCGAGGGCAGGGTCTATGGGCGGCTAAATGCATGTTTTTCAGATCTTTCAATCTAATGGACAAAATAAGCTCGAGCAATTTACATGTGAGCACACCCGGAAGCGATGAAAAAAAAAAACATTCGAAGCGAACGAGCTTTCGTTTCTGCTCTGACAGCCGCTTGACCAAGTTCTACAGATGGTGGCGCCAGCACCTGATTTGGTGGTGCTGGGGGGATTTATAATCATACAATTAATTTAATCATAAAATTACTATTTTTTGCATTAATAAGAGCAGTTACTAATAATATTACTTGTTTAATAGCTTGAATTGCGATGCAGATAAAATTAACTTTTATTAAGAACAGTAATGTGCAAAAACCAAAATTTTATAGGGAAATTGAGGCTAAATATTCTACTCTTATTAAATGTGCCATAGGGTTGGGCGATATGGGCAAAAAAAAAAATCATATCTCTGTATTTAGTTAAATGACGATATACAATATATATCTCTGTACTTTCTACATTTTTCTATTTGGATAAAGAAAATCAATTTATTTAAAAAAAATAAAAATTTCACATCCTGGCCAATTATATCCTACAAACAATGTTGATCTTGAGGGATATGGAAACAAATATAGTGAATGTAATGTAGGCTATGCAATGTATTATGTGCAAAAAGGTGGTTAAAATCACATAACATTCTAACATTGTTAACATTACAATCTAAAAATAATGGTTTTGTTTTTACAATGACTAAAGCTAAACTAAAAATGAAAATAAAAACAAAAGCACAAACTAATATTAGCCTGCATTTGATTACCCCATTATAATGACACTTTCATAAAAATATACTTGTAGGTTTAAAAGTTAAGCACTGACGAAAGCACCAAATCTCAAATGCATTATACAGCGCCAGTATCTATCTGTCAGTCAGCAACAGTATCTGTCAGAGCATCGTATCATTTATTATAGTATCATACTGAACTGACCGTCAGCCTCAGCGATTATAAACGGAGAGCTCTTTAATGCTTTCAGTGTAATTCAGTAACAATGAAGAAAAGATTTTGTTTTTCATGTGACTTCCTACTTTTTTTTTTACCATATATTAGGGAGTGAAAATGGCTCAGTCAAAAATTGCTTCTCTGCTGCCATCTACTGATTATAGTGGTAATTTCATGTTTTTTAAAAAGTGTTTGTTTGCCACGAAGTGTACCAAAAAATGGCAGCTCTAACCAGTTGGGCAACATGGTGTTGGCACCAGCGCGACCTCTAACAAAATGTAGTCGCATCGGAAGGGAAAAAGGGTCACAGCCTGGAGCCCTGATTGTCCTGGGCACATTTTTCATCTTCAAACCAAACTTGGCGCTTCCCATAATGTTTATGCTTTAGGGTCAGTAGGCCGAGAGTTTGCGGTCTTTTGAGGCACAGTTTGAACACATTTGACGACATGAGCGTTTACACTACGAAAGCAATCCAGTTGAATGCGTTTTCGACTACCTCTGGAAGTGGTCGAAAGTGGACAAGCTCAAAACGTTTTACACCCAGTTTACACCTGTATTTAGTGACGTCCGCTTGTGATACGATTAACCAAAATGCATCTTAATGCCAGCTGTAAACAGGGCCTGAGGGGCAAGTGATTTTGAATGCTTGGCTAATAAGTGGTTTACGTACATCAATTAATTCAATAATCTGTGGATTATTTGTTTGATTATTCAAATGGAAAATATTAGCAGACTGAATGTTAACTGGTACGAGATATGAGAAACATTCATCATTTGAACATTTATACTCCCTTACAATAGATAATGTCATCTTTTACATTTCCAAGGTATAACAGTTTAAAACAGTCACACAAAAAGCCAACAATGGGCATTTGTATGCCTTGAGTATGCAAGTCCAAATGTGAGGCCAATGTCAGAATTTCGACCTGTTTACAGTGAATATCACCCTCAACCTGGTACAAATCTACAGGTGATAAGAGCCATTGATTCACACGGGGGAATTTTCCCAACAGGCCTCAGTAACTGCTGAACAACCTCAAAAACACTAAACAAAGCACAAAATGTGTGACATAGGCTTTTTAACACAAGAAAACCCCAATAATTAGGAATGAGCCAGCGTTAACTTACCTGCCAACGCTTAGAAAAAAGTACTGTTGTGTCACCATGGTAAAGTGCTGGTCTCAGAACAGGCCTAATTATACTATTCATACCATCGTTTTTGCTTGGCATTCTAAAGTAATTCAATAAAATGGTATTAATAAAGTATATATCCAAGTAAACGAGTAGCTTGTCCGACAATACCATATTACTTTTTTTGTAAGCGAAAGCAATAAGTAAACGGCAAACCCTGTGTGTGTGTACAAGAGAGGCCATTACTAAATGGTAACAGAGAATTTCTAACGCTTATTTAACGTCAAACTACACGAATATTCAGTCAAAATACAGGCGAAATGAATAACCCAATATGTTGGCACGTCAAACCACCTCTTCACGATCAAATATTATAATATATTATGGATGAATTAAGTGTCAGACAGACTCGTTTCGCTTACCTGGGTTCAGGAAGGATGATTTTCTTGCTCGCCCGGGCAGCTGGAGTAGATTTGCTCTTCTCCATCGCCATCAGGTAGCTGACATCGGCGAGAACCGCTTCGAGGTCCGCCATCTTCGAGCCCTCTGGGTCGAACCGACTCGCTAACGGTACCAGAACCAGCAGTGAGGGAACGATGATGTTGCGCGCTCGCGCGCGGGCGGAATCAACAGCACGAGACAAGCGCGGGAGCTGTGGTGGTGATGATGAGGATGATGCGTGAGAGAGGCGCGAACATCTATTCCAGCCCCAGTTGTTCTATTATCGTGTTTCCAAACCACTAAAATGCTCTCAGAAATAAACCATCGTGGCTGAAAATACACGAAAAAAAGAAGAAGAAGAAAAAAAAAATCTATAGGGTGCTTATCTATGAAGCAACGTCACCCTCAGGTCCACTGGAATTGCAGAAATGGCTTCTTGTTTCAAAGAGGAAGAAAATATGTGCATGGCATCATCTCCAGTAATAATTCTTAGATGGTGATAACGATAATATCGATTAAGCGATTCTAGCCTGCAGATGCCCCCATCCAGCACTCATCCTTTGGGTGAGTTTAACGCGAACAACCCACCTGCCGGTATAACGACCGTTAAAAAAATTACATGCAAGTTAATTTGAGCAACCGTATGTTCAGATTGATGGAAATAGCGGGTTAACTACAAATACATACAAGCTGGCCCATCAGTGTCATATGAAATCAATCCCCAAGATGATCCTCTAATCAAAACGACCATGCAATCCGGTTAAAACCAACAAGATATAGAAAATAAGTCGTAAACGAGCGGACCAGACGATATCCTTAGGGTGTTAAAATAAGCAAGCCAGCTCGCTGCAAAAACACAATAAGGAATGAAAATGGACGCCAATATTTCCCTGTTTTATCACATTTACCAGCTGACAGCAAACAAACGGACCGCATATAATAAGGGTAATATGTATCCTTCTCTTCTTAAAAGGCGTAAAGATGGTGGAAATCTGAAGCCCAATGGTTGGAGAAACATAAATAATGGCTATCGGTGCGACACGGGCTGGATTGTTTCCTGAATATCCACAAATGCGAGACTAAAAGCATTCAAGATCTAAACTGCATATGTAAATATCCTGGTGATATCACATACAAATCCCCATTTTTGTAGTACGATGGTTGAGATCTGCCTGTCACTCCTCTTGCTGATCCTGAAGCTGATTGTCTTGATCTCAACAAGCCAATTAAAGAGACAAAATTAAACTAGTTGTGTTTTGATGTGGCAAGTCCATTGCCTTGTGCGGTTCAATGCAGACAGTTTTTCCTCCTTAACTGGAATTGCTTGCTCGTCAATTTATTTATATAATGAGAGCAAGAACGGCTGAGATGTTGTTGCTCTACTCTGTAACCTACAGATGAGAGGGGGGCGCTAGAAAAGGAAATAAGCAAATGTGAACGAAAGCAATCCGAGTTTCCTTTTTCTAAAAAAAAAAAAAAAAGTCGCGATGGTGTCACAAAACGTGGTCCGATGAAACAGCAGGGAAGGGATATATATGGAAAACACAGCTACTGTGCTTTTTTCGTTTCTTGTAAATAAACACACAAAAATAAAGAGCTCACCCTGAAATCTCTGCGCGAGATCTTGTGCGTCTCAAACTCAAGCTTATATGGACGAAACTAGGAGTTTCGCGAGAAAAAAACAACAACAACACGACGTGACTTTTAACCCCAATACGCTTCGTTCTAGGGTTTTAAATGTACTTTCCTTCAAACGAGATCTGATTTTGAGTTTTCGATGTTACTGCCGAAAGAAACCACTCTTTTCTTTTCCATCCGTGTTTGGGTCGCAGATCCAAGTCTTCATCTCTTCCGACATCGCTCAACAAAACCACAATATTCGTCCACATAAAACACTCCAGTCCGATTCCACTCAGACCCTCCGGGAAAGAGTTATTCTTGAGGTTAATCCAGATGGGAATATACGACTATTTTCTAGTTTTAGTGCTTGTGTGTGAGCTGAGCCCCACGGCGCGTCGTGAAGTGAAATTCAGGCTCTTCTGAGAGCTGCACTTCCTCCCAGCGGCTGGTTCGACGCAAAACCCGGTGCTGGTGTTGCAAAACAAGGAACTGGAACTGGAACGAGGCGGAGCTGAATTCCAGTGAAGAAGGACCCGAAATTGCCTGTGGAAATTGCCCAACTGACCATTTTTCACAGACTGTGATGACGCGTTTTAACAGTCCAGCACCGTAAATCCAGCAAGTTAAATTTATTTATATATTTTCATAAAAAAAAAAGCATGTACATTTATAACACTACTTAAAGTTGACATCTTTTTCTCTTCTGACTGCCATTATTAATCTCTCTCTCATCTTTGCTCTTTTGTAAGTTGTGAAGAGATACTATTGTGGATTTTTTTTCTTTTGGTATTTAAGCAAATGCCAAAAGGAACACAATATCTATATCTATATCTATATCTATGTCTATATCTATGTCTATATATATCTATATATATCTATATATATATCTATATATATATATATATATATATATATATATATATATATATATATATATATATATATATATATATATATTGAATGTACAAGGCTACTCTCATTCACCGCTATGGAAGTTTACCCAACTATGATGACTTTTACGCTTCTGAGAAACCCGGGAAATGTGAAAAGGGTCGATAGCTAGTTTCTTCTAATTTTATGCTAATTTTATATAATACAAAGACAAAGTATAGTGTTATAAACCTACATACATTTAACTTTTTTATTATTATTATTATTATTACTTAAAATTTAAATATATTAAAAAAACGTTGCAGGATTTACGACGTTGATGACCGTTAAAACGCGTCATCACATTCTGTGAAAAGGGTCAATAGTAGACTGTGGGCTGTATAGACAGCCTTGAATCTCTATTCAGTTTGATTTTATTTACATTTTATCACGGCTTTTGACTGAAATATATGTCAGAATTGTTGTTTAAATACATTTTGTTTTATTTCTCTTTTTTTCACATTTCTCTCGACTCTTAATTTACGCAGTGTATACTCTCTCTTTAAATAAAAGCGAAAGCACGCAAAAAATAAAATAAAAAACGAAGCACGCATAACTTCAAAGCCTACTACGGCGAAGGCTTGAGTTATGCATATTAAATAGATTCTGCTGACGTTGCTTAGTAACCTTCCTGAAGCGCCCATTCACGGTACCTCATTAATATTCATAAGTCAAGCCTTCTCCATAAAAGGACTTTTTAATTCGCTGTCTGAATAGCGCCCACGCAACTTTCAGCAAATCAAATGGGCCTACTGACGTACGTCACATTACGTAATTAATATTCATAACCCATGGCTACATCATAGTAGGAAAGTCTAGTGTCTTCGCTCGCTGCGCCATGTTATCTAAATAAAATCGTCGTGTAAGTGCATCCCACCTCTTTTATCAACCCTGCATCTAGAATTTTTTGTTTGTTTTATTGTTTGGGTTTCTTATTTAAATTCCTGGTCATATGATTTAATCTGACAAACAATGGCATTTAAACAAAAGTCATCCTAAGGTACAAGTTAAGTCATGTTATGAACTGTTTTCGTGCTAAATATATTTGGTTTCTCATTAAACCTGATTCTTTTTTATTGCATGCCTCTCTTATTTGTAATCATTTGGCTTGTAGGTTTATTGCTCCCTCTGACGGAAAAAGGGTGAAAGTGCATTTTATTTCCCTCCATGATTAAAGGCAGAGACTAAATGCATTCTTCACAAAACCAGTTTCAAACTATTTGTAATAAAAGGCACACCATTTATTATTATTTTTAAGTGTCCAAAAAGCCTCACTATTGCTTTGAGGTTTCAGTAAATGCACTCTGCTGTTTTATTTATTTATATTTTTGGACACAGATCTATAACAGGAGGTCAGTGAGGTTTAAGAAAGACAGTTTATTTAGCATCGGGCAGAAAGGGGCATGAGAGTTTTTGCAAGGAGAGAGGGCAAGGAGAAATCCGTTACTGCTGGATACGACGGATGGACTGGATCTGAGGGGTCTGGGAATGGGAGCCAAACTCCCTGAAGTGTTTGTACTCCCCACAGTGGCGGTCACACTCCATGATATACTGGTATCCACGATAACCAGGGAACTGGTAGCACACAAACCTGTCGCATGCAGAGAGAAGAATGCATTGGTGAACAAACAAAGCATGAAATGGAAGCATTGAGGGGGAAAAATAGAAGAAGCCATGCAGATACTCACGATCCGGACTGAACACGCAGAGAACCGACTTCGTTGTTGCACCATCCCATAGCCTGAAGAGAAGGGTAATCGTCACTGAGCTCTCCCTTGCGGCCCAGGAAGTTCTCCATCTCATAGATAGTCATTCTGCACTCCCTGTGGTTCTGGATACAATCATATCAAACATAATGACATGGAGCATTTCTCTCTCTCTCAATGCATTACTCAAAATGATGGTTGCAATATGAATTAATTGCAATCATTGTGGATATTGTTATAGAAAACCAATGCAAAATGGCAGGTTGGGTCAATTATGTATGATGTGGTTTGTTAAGTGAACTTACAGCGCAGGAAATGGGTCTGAAGGAGGTCATTCTCTCGATGTGGTAAGCATTGCTTCCCCCGAAGGCATCGCACTGAGGGTACTCTCCACGCTCCAGCACAAACTGCTGACCCTGGTAAGAGCCGTGCTCGTAGCCCACCCACCTGAAGGGAAACGCAGGGTGAAGACAGGAGCTTTGGCAGAACTTGTGGACCACAGTGTTGTTATGGTTTACTACAGTAGGTTACACTTTATTTAAAGGCGTCTAATAATTATGCATTCAAGTGCTGAGTAATATTAAGTAATTACTCAGCTTACTATACTATAGGGTTAGGGTAGGATTGGTTAGGGTAGGATTAGGGTTAGTTGCATGTAATTATGCATAATTTATAGTTATTACTATAGTAACTACATGTAACATTATGTAACAATGACACTGTAAAATGAAGTGTTACCATTAACTAAAACTAAGACTATTAAAAATACTGTTTGTTAACTGAAATAAAGCTAACATTTAAATACATATAGGCATATTAGATGAAAAACTAGAAATGCTGCCTTGGTTTAGGTTGAAGTACTGAAGTAACTAAATCTGGACAAATGTAAAGCTTAATAGAAATATTAAAAGACTAAGAAAAATTATGAAAGCACATAACACACTAAAAATAAAAGCGAATGCAAATGCAAATTAAACATGATATTTTGAAATAGAAGACTGTCTTGTAAAACATTCTCCAATGATCTTTGAGAAATCGTTTTTTACTGTGCACTAAAATTCAACAAGGAGAAAGGCTTGCACACATAACAGTAGATTTCTTACAAAAAAAAACTTTTTTTCAGAGGCCAAACAAGACAAAATTGTTCAGTGCAAGGACAAAATGTTTTCTATTCACATTATCATCAGTGTAAAATAACACTTGTGGCATCAGTACATGGATAGGCCCATGAACATTTCATTTCAGACTGTCCTTGTACATCAAAACTTCTTAAGTGACCTCTCTGCTCAAAAAAATGCCACATGAAATAAGGACACGGTTGTGAAACAAACCCCTGATGACCAAGAATCACCATTACTGTTACTCATACCAAGGGTTAGCGATTTTAACAAGCCATTAACCTTAGATATTAAACTTCTGGCACTTAACTAGCACTGTTTGTTATACAACATGAATGATAAGCAGACTTACTTTAAGGGCGAGACCTGAGCCAAATTTAGAGAACTGGGCTTTTTTGACTAAGAAACCACTGAGAATATGGTAGCAAAACTCCCTAGCAACCTACTAGAATAACTCAACATGCGTAGAACTATTTACAACAAATAGAAGCAAATGCATAGCAACGCCTTGGCAACCACCTACAACTCTCCAGCATCATAACAGTGAGTTCTGCATGGATACTCGAATTTTCTTCAGAAAAAAACTAAACAAAGTGAGCTGTTTTTCGAGTGTGTGAAGGGTCAAATCATGGTTTGTGTGATCCGGAGTCACAGTTAGTCTAAATAATTGGCACAAACCTCTGGAACTATGGAACAAAGACTTTGGAGAAAACACTCACGCTCCGCTCTCCACTCTCAATGAGCGCACGGACTCGAAACCGAACTCCATGACATTGCAGCACTCTGAGGTGAACTCATGGTGACGACCCTGGAAGCACTCCTCGTCGTACACGATGATCTGGAAGACAGAGTTTGGACACCTTTAAAGATTTCAACCGCACAATTAAGACTTGCATGTTTTGGAAAAGACCAAATGGGATGTGAACTACTATAAAAGTTCAACACCAGTGGTTGCATATCAAGAATTATACTAGCGAATTACAGATAACAGCACTCTTGAGCACTTGCTATCATTATGCAATCTATTCAGACTTGTGTAAGATTCTTTGGAAAATGAAATCTTGTTTTGCAGATCCTGATGCGTGACAGCACTGTGTCAAGCGTACCTTCCAATGGCCAGAGAACTTGGTGCAATGGTGAGTCATCTTGTCTGCTAGAAAACAAAGAGCAAGTTTGTACAAGTCAAATTAGCAGATTAAACGTATAATTAGTCTATTAACCTGACAAACAAATGCCAAAATCATATCTCAAAACATGCTGAGAATGCAGGTGAGCAGCTAAATGAGATTTTGCATGACCAGAAGTTGTGACTAAACTGAGTCATTCTCTAGTTCTCGGAGCAAATGAGAGGAAAGCCTCTCTAAATGAAGCCGAGGCCGGTGGCGGTGTGAACGTATGAGGGAGGTGGGGGACAGACAACGGGCCCGTAGCGGAGAAGAACTCACCTCGCTTCGATGCCCTTGGGACGTCCTGATGTGAGAGTGAAAGCTGGGCATGTGCATCTACCCTTTTAAAGCCTCCCCTGGCAAAGGGCCCAGTAAAAGCCCCGGGTCAGCAGCGAGGGAGGAGCCTGCCATTGTCCAGCTGACAAAGGAGGGGTTAAATCTATACAGCTGGAGAAGTGCAAACGCCACACTATCCCCGCCGGGCCAGTCTCTGCGCCCAGGCCTGGACACTCAGACCTGGATACACTCGAGTCACATGCACATACATGTTAAGGGCCGACGCGGATCTGAGACGGTGTCATGCTCAGGGAGAGATGTGGTGTTCTTGGGGTCTCGTTCCACTATGATGCTCTTGTTTTGGCTCGGTGAATGCGTTAAAAAGAATGATTGATGGCAGGGGAGCTCACTGCATGTCTACAGTTATGCTATGAAGATGTCATGCACTTACAGTAATAAAAGAAATTCAATTGTTTAAAATGTTTGCATGTGTGCTGTAAGTAACGATGCAAAAATAATGTTTCAAAATGCCCCTTGTTCACTAGAAAAATTTGGCAAATATAAATAATTTAAACATATAGATATCATTTGAATATGGAAAAAAAATTATTTAGATCCCTATAATTTTTAATAGTTTCACGTAGTTGAAAAAGTGGGGGGAAAAGCTATTTACACGCTTTAAAAAAACATTGAAAAATTAAAATTATGTATTAATCATCTTACATATTCTAGATTTTTCTTTTCAGGTGAAAAATAGAAATCTAATGCAGTCGGTAAGATTTTTTTTAATGCCTTTTTTTAATGTTATTATTCTCTTATGCTCACCAAGCCTGCATTTATTTGATCAAAAATACTGAATATTGTGAAATATTATATAATAACTATTTTCTATTTAAATGTATTTTAAAATGTCATTTATTCCTGTGATCAAAGCTGAATTTACTCCAGTATTCAGAGTCACACGATCCTTCAGAAATCTGAAATGGTGATTTGCGGCTCAAGAAACATTTATTATTCTGATGTTAAAAACAGTTGTGCAGTTTAATACAGCATTTATTTGAAATATAAATCTTTTGTAACATTATGTCTTTACTGCACTATTGATCAATTTAATGCATCCTCGCTGAATAAAAAACCAATGCTTTAGAACGATAGTGTCTGGTATTGTAATATTATTTGTCGCATTTATCTATTTATTGTCATCATATGTGTTATTATTTATTTAATTCAGAACTGGCATTTCCATATAGTCTCAGAAACACAGGGAAAACCTGACAGAAATAAGTTAATCACTTGTTTTTATCAGTAAAACACAGAGTTCTGGCATTTAATCATTGCAAATAAAGGACATATAATTTAAAATTAAACAAACAAAAAATGTGACTGACAAAACAACTCTAATAAAAAACGTTTTATTTGTATATATCACATTTCCTATATAAAAATGCAGCTCAAGTTCATGTCAAGAAAACAACAACATTTACAACCGGTATATAAATGAAGATAAAAACAGTAAAAGCCTCCTATAAAGCTAAATCAAGGTTCGTAGGCTGCTCCTATTTTTCAAAGGTTATTTCTAATCATTCAGAGAGTCAGTGAGGAGAGATACATTGCAGTTGTTACAGGGCTATTGCAGCATTCATTTCAGAAGATTGTAGCCGTAAATCTCCCAGCGCAGGTTCAAAGAGTGCCAGTGAGATTCTGTGCAAGTCCATGTGGAATCCTTCAGTTGCATAACAAGCTCATTCTGCATCTGCTATCACACTACATTTAAAGACACAGGCATGTTTTAAAAATGCCATTTAACATGTAATATCAATTCAAAGAAATCATGGGAAACACAATGATTCCCGATCCCAATCATTCAGTTTCTCATTATTTCTTTTAGGCTTAATATTATTGTATTTTTCGATATGATATATAGACGTTTCTTTTCTTATGGCCAGTAGTATGCCCCAATAGTAATAATAATAATATTAACTTAATATTAAATATGTGTTAGATATAATATTTAATATGTAGCTATATATACAACATCCATACTACAATATTTTTTTTATAAATATTTTTTTTAATAGGCCTACTACATTTATTATTTTCATATTTTTCAGTGATTTTGTTTTATATATATATATATATATATATATATATAGCATATATATATATATTTACATAACAAAATCAATGAAAAATATGATATTTTTCCCCAAAAAATCAATATTTTTTAATAAATATTATTTTTAGAACTACATTTATTATTTTCATATTTTTCATAATTTCTTTTAATATATTTACATAACAAAATCAATGAAAAATATGAAAATAATAATTGTACTTACAATTTAAATAAATATTATATTATTATATTATGTAAAATTTGTTGTTCTCCAACAATGTTAGTAAACATCAAGAATGCATTTGAAATAAGAGTGTAACTCTGATGCAAACATCACATCAGTTATACTCTAGAGAGTCAGAGAGCAGAGTAGAGTGGATTAGCATCACGTGACCTCTGACCTGTGTGTGTACGTTTCGTCCATATGTAGCCTATAGCATAGAGTGTAGGCTAAAGGGGAAAGTGCTATTGTCAGGGCTTTCCATTGACAGTAAAATGCTTACAGGCGCTCAGGGAGGGCCTTCTGGGCTATGCGATGACCCTGCGGCTTTGGCACGGGCAAACTCTGATGACGACGTGTTTCTATTGTACGCCGAGCGCCTCTGCACTCCCCTTGCCAGGGTATAAAAGCTAGAGCACTGGTCAGAGGGGGCCAGCACGAGCCAGCCATCCCAGCACAGCTGTACTCAAGCAGGTAAGAGCCCAGGTCAAGTGGATACAGCTACAGCTGGGAGTCCCTCACTATTATCTCATGGATGTAGTATAGGGAATTGCCCTGGATTCACTTATTTTTCTGTTTTGGTTTTTGTGGGATTGAAAGCAGCCATTTTAAATGCAAAGCCCAAACCCTACCATCCCTAACATTCAACCCCTGTCCCACAACACCAGCCCTGATGGATATTTTGGAGTATGTGCACCAATTTCAAGCCTCATGACCTTTCCCACCCTTTGCTCTTCCTCCCACAGACGTTCTTGAACCCCTTCACCATGTCTCAGACCACCAAGTCCGCCTCCAACCAGGGCACTGATGCCAAGGACAAGGGAGCTCCCGCCCCTGCCCCCACCAACAAGGCCCTCAAGACCGGAGACCCCGGATTCATGGGGAACTACAAAGTAAGTATCTGCGTTCAGCTGGTTTGAAGGACTGGATTTGGGCAGACAAACCACCTACTGACATTTAAGTAATGTTGGGATTAGCATGAAACCTACACTCTTAAAAAAAAAAAAAAATCAATGGTTCCATGAAGACCCTTTAATATCCATTCCAAAAAATTATTCTTAAGATTATTCAAATGTTCTTTTAAGAACTGTTCTCTGCGGAATCAAAAGGAGTCTTCAGCAATCTTAAAAATAACAGTTCTTTATTTGCATATAAAGTTCCATTTAGAACCTTTAGCCTCCATGGAAACTTTATAGTGGAAAAAAGGTTCTCAAGATTATTATATAAATGTTCTTCACACTAAGAAAAATTGAAGATGCTTCCCAAAAAGGTTCACTGCAAAAAAGATGATTAGAGACTATCCATGAAGTCAATAGTGAGTAAGTGGGATACCTGCTCATGGTCTACGTCTTCTACTCTTGCAGATCTTCCTGTTCGACCAGGAGAACTTCCAGGGCAGGATGATGGAGGTCCAGAATGAGTGCATGAACGTTTGTGAACGCGGAATGGACAGAGTCCGCAGTATCATTGTTGAGTGCGGCCCGTAAGTCACTGACCGATGGATTGTGTCTAATGTGGATGAGAAAAGCATAAATCAGTGTTATTTTAGGATCATTGAGATACTATTATAGAGTTTATTTAGTTGGTACCATCCTTTCCCTTCCAAACTCATGCTGTCATCCCTTCTCCCCCCCTCATCCACTGTCTGGTACACATCTCTCCATGATGTGCATGTCTTCAGCTTTGTTGCCTTCGAGCAGACTAACTTCCGTGGCGAGATGTTCATCCTGGAGAAGGGCGAGTATCCTCGCTGGGACACCTGGTCAAACAGCTACCGCAGTGATTGTCTCATGTCCCTCAGACCCATCCGCATGGTACGACACTTCGCAACTTCTCCTTTACACTACCTGAATTTAAATGCATGCTTCTAATGGGTCATACTGCCTACAGGACCCCATGGAGCACAAGATCTGCCTGTTTGAGCTGTCCGACTTCAACGGCAACAAGATGGAGATCCAGGAGGATGACGTGCCAACCCTGTGGGCGCATGGCTTCTGCGACAGAGTGGGCAGCGTGAAGGTCCCCGGTGGAGCGTGAGTAACACATCAAAACTAACCAAACAGCAATAATATCCCATCTTTCACACATTCTGAATGACTCTCTTCCTCTTTTTAAAGTTGGGTGGGATACCAGTACCCCGGCTACAGAGGATACCAGTATCTGTTTGAGTGCGGAGACTACAGACACTACAACGAGTTTTGCGCCTTCCAGCCTCAGATTCAGTCCATGCGCCGTGTGAGGGACATGCAGTTCCACCAGCGCGGCTGCTTCAATCTGACCGCCGCTAAACAGTGAACAGTGAACTTGCAGCATAGCAACTAGCCTTCTCATGGCACTTTTTATCCCCGTTCCTCCCCCTTTTCTCTGACTTCTCCCACCCCAGAATAGATTCATTTAAATGGTCCAGGACATAAAACTGACTTTTTATGATGCCAATAATAAACATGTTTTGGAAAAATAAGAAACGCTGACTTGTCTTGTTACTCTTTCCTAATTTTGTCATTAGCATTAATCATCAGTAACATTAAAGAACGCAATACAAATACACAATTCATTAGGCTAAAAAACTTTTTTAAAAAAGCTATTTTTGTGTAAAAAACAAGCAAAAAAAACAAACAAAATTTAATGGAAAAAATATTCCATCATTCAAATATAATATAATATAATATAATATAGGGTTAATAATATGTTCTAAATGTATATATAAATAATAAATCAAATATACATTTATTTAAAACATTGTAATATAACCCTTTAGAAATATTTTATTTTATCTAGACATTTCAAATAAAATAAATTAACATTATTATGTAAATTTAAATATAATAAATTAATGTAAACTCAAATCATGATAAGTTGAAGTGCCATGTAAATACTGTTATATTCACAAATTTAGTCTAATGTCTTTAGTATTGCAATATGCAGTTTTTCTTTGAAATTTATCTTGCTCTCTTTTACTATGATTTCAGTGCTTTGAAACCTTAATTTACTTTCACATTTCGAATGCATATACATTAAGAAAATGTATTTTAAACTTAAAATAATAACATCGGCGTAACGTCATGATCACATGACATGACCGCTTCCTGTTTGCCTGTTGCGAAAGCAGACCTATTAGAGCCAAGATGGCGGCGCTTTTCAAAGCACGGAGAGGTCAGTAGAGTTACTGATTATTACTGTATGTTTACACCAGTGTCATCACAGCTCATGAGCGACTCTGTCTGCGTGTAATATACCGCTGGATGCATTTGCAGCTGCTTCATTAAAGGGACCAGTGCAGAATTATTCTAAGCACATCAAAGTGCACAAACATTTGACTGTCTGAATCTCTTTTGGAAATGTAATAAATATTAACATAGAATTATTCCCTTTATATGACGCTGTTTCGGCTAGGACTTAATTTAAGACAACAAACTAGTCATCGAATAGAATAAGAAGATCATGTGCAGTGCTTACCTTATTAAAATGAACTTGAAATGGCTTCTCCATTATAATGCATGAACACGTTATTATATATGAAATGTTAGTTTACTGTGTTCGTGTTATTTTGGATGGTTATTGTCATTTATGGGTTTAATCTTTACCCTGACAGGTGACAGCTGACTGTTTCATTTCAATTTCATAACAAATGTCACTCAGGGTCCTGATTTAAAGAAAAATCACACATTGTGAACTTCGATTTGTTATATGAAAGGATTTAACCATATACACAAACAACACTACACTTTAATGCTCTTTTTAACATTAAAGCTATTATGGACAGTGCGCGCAAGCTCTCCATGATCTTTCACCTACTTTTATTCCGCAGGTTCTGCGCATGCGCGTGAACTTTTAGGTGTGCAGTGGTGAAAGTCCTCACAGTTTTTTTTTTTATAAATCAAATATAAATACATGTCCCAGTTACACTTATTGTTGTCGCATTTTCCTGGTTAAATATTACCTTACATTACATAAAAAAATAAATTCTATTTTGGAGGTTTACAATGTTATTAATGGTCTATTTATCAAAACCAAGTATAATTCTCATCAAGTTAGTGTTTTAAGCAGTTTTACATTTATTCCAAAATAATAACTAAAGGCAGTAACAATTTAAACAATATATTTTATTTGTGAACTGATGTTCAGCTGTTCTTTTTAATAGAATAAAACTTATTTTCGGGTCATCTAAACAGTAAACACTGGTGACAGACACTGGTAGCATTAATTGCTCTCTTAAGTTGTTTTTATCATTATTCATTTGAAAATTCATACAGTATATGCTGATATCATCCCCGTTTCTCTATCCATCAGCTCTAGGCATGGCGGTAGGCCATGGCGTTCGCTGTTTGACCCAGTTGGCGGAGCTGCCAGAGCTGCACCAGATGATGAGGCAGACGTGTAGAGACTACGCCCAAAAGGAACTTGCGCCCATCGCTGCCCAGCTGGACAAAGATCACATGTTCCCAGCCAAACAGGTAAAAGAAACCTCCGCCATGGAGCGCCACAGTCTACAATAGTCACTGCCTCTTGATCTGAGCATATGAGGATGACTGTGGTTGATCTTGACCGGTGTAGGTTCAGGAACTCGGAGCGATGGGAGTCATGGCTGTCGAGGTGCCAGAGAGTCTGGGTGGAGCTGGGATGGATTATCTCGCGTACTGTCTCGCTGTGGAGGAGCTGAGCAGAGGATGTGCCTCGACTGGAGTAATCGTCAGTGTGAATAATGTGAGTCGCCTTTTACTCGCGCCACGTCCAAAACCAGACACATTCTTCCCTACTATATGTCTGAAAAACAGTACGCCGACAGAGTATTTTGTCCGAATACATAGCTAAAAGTACCCCGATGACCTACTACTTCTGCCGAGATTCTGAGGTGTGCGTTCGATGGACACTTTATTGTCCCATGAGACCATGGGTGAGGATTTATGAATGGCAGTGAAGTGATGCAACTGATGCAGTAGGTCACATGCTAATGACAACATGGTGGATGTACAGTAGTACATCCGAATTTCACTCATACTACACACATTCATACTACATAGAACATTTTTAATGCTGAAACAATAACTTTTTTAATGCTCAAAATGTAAGTTACATACATAAGTATATCTTCTATACTTATAATTCTGCTGAAACATCTACCTTTACTTAAAGGGGTCCTATCAACATCGCAAATCTAGTCAAGTTTTTAATATTGTCATATATTTTATCCCTCTCTCGATATTTTTTCCCTCTTTTGGAAAGTCGTTGAAACGCTATCGTGGATTTCTTTTAGAGCAAATACAAAAATTATATTTGCTGTCGCCTCCCATTCACCGCTATAGAAGTTTACCCAACTATGACGACTTATGCTTCTGATAACCCCGGAAATGCTTTTTTACATTTTCATGTTTCTTTAGTGTGTAATGTTGCTGTTTCAGCTTGAAAAAGCTCTGCAAAGTCACAAAGCACAAAGTCCCTCCAGCAGGAGTTATACATATATATACATATATATCAGTGCCACTGTTTCTGAACTCCCTAAAACGCCACCATTGCAGTCTTGAGTTTTCTTCCTGGAACGAATACGTCACAATATTCCTCATTTAAAATTAAAAAAATTGGAAAATATATATATTGTTTGGAACATTAAAGGTCCCCTTTAAGATTATGGTTAAACAACAAACACATGCAATGCCCATATTAAATCTATTTCAAAATATACCAAAATCAGCCAAAAATACACCGCTAAAAATACAATTCCAATCTTTAAATTCATTTTGGGTCATTGCAAAACATATTATTAGGGGAAAAAAAATTGTAATATATTTTCTCATTTGAAACAGTTCAAACAAAATATATTTTCAGTTTGTAAAATGTCCTTAAGCTTCACTGTTAACAACATATTTAGCAAATATTTGTTTTTAGTCACTGTACCTGGGTCCAGTTCTGAAATTTGGCACAGAAGAACAGAAAAAGCAGTGGATTACACCCTTCACCACCGGGGAAAAAGTGGGCTGTTTCGCTCTGAGTGAACCAGGTAAACACGACTGTATTTCCGTGAGCTCTGAAAAACACAGGTGCGATGTCACACACTATCCATAGATCCATAGAGTTGTCGTGTTTACAGTAACATCAGTGATTTCAACTGTGTGTGGTATGAAATGTGCTAAAGATGTGTTTTTGTTTGGTGTTGTTGCTATAAGGAAACGGCAGCGATGCAGGTGCAGCATCAACACTGGCCCGGCAGGAGGGAGACGAGTGGATTCTGAACGGAACAAAAGCCTGGATAACCAACTGCTGGGACGCCTCCGCCACCGTCGTTTTTGCCACAACAGACAAGAGCCTAAAACACAAGGTGCTAGTTGCAATGATGAATGAACCAATCTGAAAAAGATTGATTATACAGAATAATTGTAATTAATGTTTTTTTTTTATTTCAGAAAAATGTGAATAGCCATTTGATTTGGTATTCAAGGGGTGAATAGGGGAAATTTTCAAATAAGAAATATATTTATAATTATTTCAGTATGGTAATGTTTTTTTTATTCTACAGGGAATTAGTGCCTTCCTAGTGCCAATGCCTCATCCGGGGTTGTCTTTAGGGAAGAAAGAAGACAAACTGGGAATTCGAGCTTCATCCACTGCCAATATAATTCTGGAAGACTGCCGCGTCCCACTCGGCAACATGCTGGGAGAGCGAGGAATGGGCTTTAAAATTGCAATGGTATGATTTTAACAAGCTGTTGTCATGCCAGTGTTTTTCTCCTATATGTAAAAATGATTCAAGCTAACTTAAAATGCTTCTATAAGTTACTGTAAATAAAACCATTTAATTTTAGGCAAGTTATAAAACTAAAGCACTAGAGTTGCATGATTAATCGTTCAAAAATCTGCGATTTCATTTCTAAATGACAACAATTCGCCTTTGTCTATTAAACCTTTGACAAAATCACAGCAGAATATTCAGATCTGTGTTGGCGCTGCCGCTGATGTCATGTGTAGGTATGAAACATACAGTTTTCAACCATACAGTTATTTCTGTGTTACAAATGTTCATATTATCACATAAGAACTGGGATAAAAGGTTATAGTTCGGCTATAAACACTGATGTCTACGGAAGCGATCAAAATAGAGCAAATCCCCTTTAGAAAGTAACATAGCGCTTCAAATATTGATTGTATTAATTACATTATTACGCCAGTAGGTGGCGACAAGTGACTCTTAAAACATTTGTCATTGAATCATTCATTAAAGAGTTTGTTCAAATAAAGAAAGTGAAGTATTTTAGAGTGAGTCATTGAATCATTCATTCAAACTTAAAAAAATTAATAATTCAGATTAATTATACATTTTAAAGAAACTGCTGCAATTACCATTTCGTCAGAACCTCTAGTAAATTACAGATTATTTTGTTAAATTATATGTTCAGAATTGTGAATCGTGATCTCTGTTTTAAACAAAGAAAACGTGATTCTCAATTTATCCAGAAACGTGCAGCTCTATAAAGCACTTTCACACTTGCTTTGTTTACTGGTGATCTAATGCAGATGTTTTACATCTAATGGCTTCTCTAACAGCAAACTCTGGACAGCGGGCGGCTTGGTATCGCAGCGCAGGCTATTGGTATCGCGCAGGCAGCGCTGGACTGTGCGGCTGATTACGCTCATAAAAGAACGGCTTTCGGCTCTCCGATTGGAAAATTGCAGGCAATACAGGTAAGGAAGGAAGTGGGAAAGTTTAGTGTTTTCATCTTTCACCTGCGATGATCTATAAATGCCTCTTTCAGTTTAAACTGGCAGACATGGCCTTGGCCACAGAAAGCGCTCGTCTTCTCACCTGGAAAGCTGCAATGCTGCGGGATGCAAAGAAACCTTTTACTAAGGTTAGTGTGTCTTCTCATAAAAAAACGATTGTAAAATTCATGGTACATGTGCTATCTGATTGTTTATACTTGATAAAACTCAAAATACCCTAGAGACCGCATAAGAAACTCCCTAGTAGACACTGTTAAAAATCTAGCTTATAAATATGTACTGTATATATGTGTTTCTTTGTTCTCCAGGAAGCTGCCATGGCTAAACTGGCTGCATCTGAAGCTGCTACCTTTGTCTCCCATCAGGTAATCATACAGAAATGTTGTATATTGTATACAGGGCTTGACATTAACACCTGCCAAATGCGTGTGTATTTCAGCAGTGGCGTGTAACGCAGTCACTCCTACTAGCCACTTTGGCGGGTTGAGTTTTATATATAATATATACATTTTTCAAATGTAGTCTTTTAAAAAGGCATCTGAAATAATAAACAAAGAGCAATGTAGTGTTGCCAGAAATATAGATTTTTCCGCTACATATCAATACTGAAATATCTGAAACGCTTCCAGTTCTCATTTTCCGCATAATAGATACACAATAACCAGATACACGATACCAGCAGCGCTTTCTCTCTCTCTCATCTCTCCGACAGACACACAAACCCGTCTCCCCTCACTCACTCGTTTCTTGTGGGTGATACAGGGCTTGAATTTAATGACTGACATAAATTGAATTTAATGAATTTAAACACAAAATAATGACTGGGAAAAATGCTGGTCTTGGCGAGTATTCATGTAAACACAGTCAGTTATGTTTTAAGTGAACATGAACAGTTGAGAAAGAAAACGTATGTGTAACAGTATAATGGATCCGTGCATTAGGTCTTAAAGTGACAGCAGCCTAATAAACGTTCTGCCAATTAATGATATAATATAAAAAATATCTATATGGCAGTCTTTCCCCATGGTATCGATGTCAAAACTGTGGCCAGTGATAATGCTGAGTGACTAGTAACTTAAGAAAACCACTAGCCACAGAGCAAAAAAGTTAATGTCAAGCCCTGATTGTATACATTTTTATTTCTAAAGCAAGAAACATTCACACATCATAGATCCAGTAACATGAGTATTTTGTTTAAATGCGAAGGCCATCCAGGTTCTGGGCGGAATGGGTTACGTCACAGACATGCCTGCTGAGAGACACTACCGAGACGCCCGCATCACAGAAATCTATGAAGGCACCAGTGAGATCCAGAGATTAGTCATTGCAAACAGCATTCTCAAGGAATATCAACAGTAGAAGAGCTGATGTCCACGCCAACTCGCTCTTCAAAACACTTGTTATGTTACAGTGCCTGGATTGGTTGAACTATTACTGTGATTGGCCAGTGCTGAAAGAAGGAACGCCTGTATTGATGTTGCTCTATCTGATTCTGAGTGACATAAGACGGTTTAAAGTGCATTTTCATATTTGTGCCACAAGAGTGCAGTAGAGTGTCTGGATCTTTTGCATTGAATCATACTAGAGCACCAGCCATAAGGACTAACTTCAGTTTGACATAAAGAACTTTGCTGATTTCACTGGGGATTGAAATGCATATCTAATTGTACATAATGAATTTGTTATGCATTTTAAAAATAAATAATAATATACAATTTTATTACTACAAATTATCTGAAGTTTTTATTGTAACAGCAAATATTCCTCTGCAGAAAATTCCCTACTTATAGTTTTTACTCTTAGTTCTAGGTAAATTATTCATGACATGGGACACAGTTTTGAAACTGCTTACATGCACAGGCAGATGTTCCAGATGTTTCTTTGGACAATTTAAATTACAATGCTGGAAATTATCGACAAATTTCAGTGGGCTTCTAAAGTCTTGAGATCATTAGCGAAAATGCTTCTGTTTTGCCTTTTTTAGCTTTCATAGCAGACGATGAAATATTTCTTATTCATTATACATAATTACTTAACTGTTTTATGTTTTCAGTATCGTAAAACAATTTATTTCCAGGTTTATGTGAATTTTTTTTGCATATGGTTTAATTTAAACAATTTATATCTTTAACCCCTTCAGACTTGTTTTTTTTTTCCCAGCTGAGTTTTTATTAGGTACTTGATAATAATATTTGTTCTTCTCCAATGTAGAAATGACTCTAAAAAAACAAGATTTGTGCTAGTTAATTTTTTATTCGATTTTTTCATGTCCACTACCTTGGATGCCTTGACTGACGCAACGTAAAAATCATTATATTTTAACCGTAGTTATGAACATATGTATGTGAACTTAAAAAAGAACACACAAACTGTAGCAATCAGCAATGCAATAAGAAATGTCTAAAAAAAACTTGTTTGAGATCCATTTAAAAAAAAACCTGTTTAAATAATCAACACTCATTGCATCTGCTGTGCGCTCCCTTCTTCCTGAGCTCATGGGGAAATGAGCTTTTGACCAGATTTGGCTTCAGTCCCTCCTGCTGCTGGACTCTAATCTACCGGCACATCAGGGAAGAAGAGGCGCCATCACTTCTTGTGTGCAGTTTCTGTCAGTTAAGAGCATGTAAGCTTTTCTCATAGGACTCAGAACTGGGTCAAAGTTCCACAATTCATGAGACCAGAAACGATGCTGATGATTTTAATGAGAATAAAGGTTATGGCTCTTGGCTTTTGTTGTCATCGCTATAACAATGCGTGAGATGATACTTAAAGGTATAGCGGAGGATCTTTCCAAATTTTAGATAAGACCCGCCCTCTCCAATTTTTGAAAAGTTTGATTGATTCACCAGAATGATTGACAATTAGGAGGACCAATAGTATAGGTTACCCACCAGGAAGTAAAACATCCTCCGCTATACCTTTAACCTGGACTGGTAACAGTGGCCCACCAAAAAAGTATATGTTAGACACTTTTGTATAAAAAATTTATGTATTGTAGGCTACAAAAATGTATTTAAAAATATATTTTTTTAAAAAGAAGGATAGCAAAAGCACATTATTCAAAGCAAAATATTCACAAAAGGAATAAATGTTATGATATTTGTACGTAGTACAGAGCAAAGGGACATGGTGAATTCAATGCTTTTGCATTATCTTGTAAATGTTTTGTGTTCGTTTTGGCAAGGGACAGAGGAACGCATTCATTTAGGGAGCGAACGCAAAGTTTCTCGGAGGAACGCAAACATTTAGGGAGTGAACGCAAAGTTTCTCTGAGCGAACGCAAAGTTTCTCTGAGCGAACGCAAACATTTAGGGAGCGAACACAAAGTTTCTCAGAGGAACGCAAAAAATGTGGGAGCAAACGCAAAGTTTCTCGGAGGAACGCAAACATTTAGCGGGAGAACGCAAAGTTTCTTGGAGCGAACTCAAACATTTAAGGAGTGAACGCAAAGTTTCTTGGAGCGAACGCAAACATTTAGGGAGCGAACGCAAAGTTTCTTGGAGCGAACGCAAACATTTAAGGAGTGAACGCAAAGTTTCTTGGAGCGAACGCAAACATTTAGGGAGTGAACGCAAAGTTTCTCGGAGCGAACGCAAACATTTAGGGAGCAAACGCAAAGTTTCTTGGAGCGAATGCAAACATTTAAGGAGTGAACGCAAAGTTTCTTGGAGCGAACGCAAATATTTAGGGGGCGAACGCAAAGTTTCTCGGAAGAACGCAAACATTTAGGGAGCGAATGCAAAGTTTCTCGGAGCGAACGCAAACATTTAGGGGGCGAACGCAAAGTTTCTTGGAGCGAACGCAAACATTTAAGGCGCGAACGCAAAGTTTCTTGGAGTGAACGCAAACATTTAAGGAGCGAACGCAAAGTTTCTTGGAGCGAACGCAAACATTTAAGGAGCGAACGCAAAGTTTCTCGGAGGAACGCAAACATTTAAGGAGCGAACACAAAGTTTCTTGGAGTGAACCCAAACATTTAAGGAGCGAACGCAAAGTTTCTTGGAGTGAACGCAAACATTTAGGGGGTGAACGCAAAGTTTCTCGGAGGAACGCAAAGATTTAGGGAGCGAATGCAAAGTTTCTCAGAGCGAACGCAAAGATTTAGGGAGCGAATGCAAAGTTTCTCGGAGCGAAAGCAAAGATTTAGGGAGCGAACGCAAACATTTAGGGAGCGAACGCAAAGTTTCTCGGAGCGAAGGTAAACATTTAGGGAGCGAACGCAAACATTTGGGAGCGAACGCAAAGTTTCTCGGAGCGAAGGTAAACATTTATGGAGCGAACTCAAACATTTAGGGAGTCAACGCAAAGTTTCTCTGAGCAAACGCAAACATTTAAGGAGCGAACGCAAAGTTTCACTGAGCGAACGCAAACACTGAGGGAGTGAACGCAAAGTTTTTCTGAGCAAACGCAAACATTTAAGGAGCGAACGCAAAGTTTCTCTGAGCAAACGCAAACATTTAAGGAGCGAACGCAAAGTTTCTCGGAGCGAACGCAAACATTGAGGGAGTGAATGCAAAGTTTCTCTGAGGAACACAAACATTTTGGCAAAAGCATTAAAATATATTTTTCCTCCCATCTCATATTTTTTCCATCACCATGTCCCTTTAGGGGCCCTGTACCTTTTAATATACTTATTAAATTCAACTGTATTTAAAAACAAGCCGGGAATGTTTTTTTATTTTATTTTTTTATCAGAAACAAAAAATCCCTAAACAAAATGACATTGCTATTTCTACAGTTCTTTTATTAAAGTGTACACTTCAGGCACTTCAAGTATATGAAGCATGCATCATTCATGTACCAGTAAAATTATGCAACAGGGCACATTATTAACAAAAACCTTTTTTATTTATTACTTTGTACAAAATTGTATGAAACCTTTTTTCAGTGAATCTGAGCATATTCACTCAGGAGGTTTAGATTATCAAAACAGTCTTGTGTAAAAACCTGGAGTCTACAAGCAGAACAATAGGCATTATTCAGTGTCGTATTGAAGCACAGACCGTGTCTAATTAGTGCAGTATCGTAAAGCAGAACAAAAACAAGAAATATAGACCCTCCCTTCAACACTACCCCCCCCCCCCCCCCCCCAAACCACATCGATGTCCGTTGACCCTAATATCATTAACAAAGACAAAAAATACCCGTGTATATCTAATTCATTATTACCATGACATACTGTTAACATAACAAATGACAGAAAAACATACTCAAACATGTTAGTACATTCTGTTATTCCATTATCTGAATGTTTGCATCTAGTTTGGTACAAGACCTGTTGCATGTAAATGGATGTTGACAGTGTCCTGCAGTGTGACATGCTTTATTCCATCTAAAAACTATTTTAATCAACATTTCTTTGTATCATGACATGCAGCTTTAATGAATATGGAATATTTGTCCTTAAAAAAATAATTTCTCATTTAAAAGAATGGTTAGTGGTGAACAAACCAAATACTAAACAGATTTACAGCCTTGAAGTCCATATGCGCAGAGCCACTAGTCCATGGATAATGGTTGAGGTGATCACACGTAGTTTCGTTTATCATAGTCCCCATTGAGAGATGTGCTTTTTGTAGGTGGAGGTACATATTTGAGGGGATACGAGGATTTTTCATCTTGTGGACGGGAGAAACACAGAATTGCTCCTCCGACCAGAAGCATGGCAGATCCTGCCCATCCGATGTAGAGCGCAGCTCCGATTTCTCTCTTCTTTGAATAAGGAACATGAGGGTCGTAGAATTCTGAGATGATGTTATTGGCCATCCAGCACAGAGGCACCAACACAAACAAGCCCGCGATGATGTATATCACCCCTCCGACGTTGACTACTCTGGCTTTGATGGACTCTTTACTGATGCAATTGGTGCACTGAGCGCCAGCGATGGTTATCATCAGAGCCTGGACACCCAAGACAGCTGAGATGATCGTCAGAGCCCGAGCAGTCTGGAGGTCAGTGGTCAGCGCCAGGACAGAGTCGTGCATTTTACACTGCATCTGACCTGTGCTTTGAACCACGCAGGACATCCAAAGCCCGTCCCAGATGTTTTGCGCCACCAAAATGTTGCCCTCTATGAAGGCGGACACTTTCCACATGGGCAACCCGCAAGCCACCATCACCAAAAGAGTCCCGATGACGCTCAAGCCAAGTCCAATAATCTCCAGACATGCAGAAATCATCTTTGCAAAGTTGTTTTGATGCTCCTTCTCTTAGTTTAGAAAGTCTGGTGAAGTCTAGATTCCCCCTTGAATCTAAAACAGGTGTTTTGAGCAGAAGTATCTCTACATTGCTTGGCAGTGTTGCAGGATGAGATGCAGTTGGAGTTTTGCTGCTCTGGTATGCAGGGAGGATGCTGTTATAGTGCACTCACAACAAAGAGGAGCAGCTCCAGCCAATCAGAGCGCAGCGCGTCTCCAAACAGCCAATCAGAAGTGAGAGGAGCTGGACAAAGCTGGATAACGCTCAACTTCATTACAATTCTTCTGGGGGTGCGTTTCCCGTACAACGACGTAACCTGTTTTTGTACAGTCTGTGGAAGTAACTCGCTGCTTCACTACCACTGTACGATGCATCGTTGAAGAAATCAACTAGCTAGACATGACTGTCTCCCGAAACCATATTGTCGCAAAGTGGTTGTTCAACCACGCTGGTTAATGATGACACGCACGTGGTGGAGTAATAACTTATTTTAATGAATCTGTTTGAGATCGAAATAATGATAGATGTTTTGCTATAAATTACGGACATTGCATCTGAGCACTATTTCTCATTTTCCCCAGTTATTACGCACGCATCAAAAACGGTGCTTTAAATCTCTTGACAAACTAAAAGACGTAAATTACATTTGCATTCTAAATAAAAGATACAGATTGTACTGAATGTCAGCTTGCTTATTTTGCTCAAGATAAGGATGTATTGAGTCCACATGTCATGCAAACAAGAAACTGCTTCTATCCACACCTCGAGAGCTGTCGTTCCAACCACAAAACTTTGCGATGCTGCTTGCCAATGTTCCTAGGAACTATATGGTTTCGGGAAACACCGACTCGTTGAACTATGCTGAAAACGACAGAACTTGAGACCATTGGAATGCTTTCGGGAAACGCACTCCTATCATTTTCAAAAAGTGACAGAAGCGGAGATATAAGTGTGCTTTCCTCGTCTTCCTGGTATTCTTTAGTAAGAGCATAGACTGTAAAAAATAGTAAGAGATGCACCTTTACACAAGGGGGGTAAGTGCCTGGTACTACTGTATACTGTGTGTGTGTGTGAGGGAGAGCGAGCACACCTGCACCAAATCTCGGTCGCTTCAGCACATAGCCTAGTAATTTGTGCGAAACTTTTCTCATTTTATATGGACTGTTTTGATGTTGTTCATTTAAGTTCTGTTAATTTGATAACTCAATTATCGTTTGGCGAAGTAACTAATGTGGTCAACAAGTCTTAAACAACTTTATAGGCGTCCGCTTAGAAAAGCCATAAAAACGCAGCACATCCAGCCAAAATAGCATAAACAGCCGAGCTCAGAATACATTAGTAAGGACTAATTTAATCCATTTGCCTGCCTATTTATCTAGCCGTCTTTCTCATTCACTTCAAATACACACTCTTAAAATGATTTAAAACATGCACACAAGGCTATTTTAAGGTTAAGTAAAAGTCAAAGTTAAAGTGTTAGTTCACCCAAAAATGAAAATTATAAGCTAACCATTAATTACTCACCCTCATGTCATTTTCCAAACCCCTAAGACTTTTGTTTAACTTCGGAACACAAATAAAGATATTTTTGATGAAGTCTGAGAGCTTTCTGTCCCTCCATTGACAGTCTACGCAACTACCATATTCAAGGTCCAGATAGGTAAAGACATCATTGGAGTAATCCATGTGACTCCAGTGGTTTAATCTCAATTTTACGAAGCGATGCGAGTGCTTTGTTTGCACAAAGAAACATAATTCAGGCATATATATATATAACAAAGCACTCGTTTCGCTTCATAAATTTAATTTAAACCACTGGAGTCACATGGATTACTTATGATGTCTTCCCTAGCGTTTTGGACCTTGAATGTGGTAGTTGCGTAGACTGTCAATGGAGGGACAGAAAGCTCTCAGATTTCATAAAAAATATCTTCATTTGTTTTCCGAAGATGAACAAAGGTCTTACGGGTGTGGAACGAAATTTTTGGGTAAACTAACCCTTTAAGTAATAACGTTTTTTAATCTGGTTCTTTGCAATTCAGAAATCCCCTAGGCCTACTTGTTTTTCTAAATTGAAAATTAAAAAATTAAAAAAAAATTGTCAACCAATAATAATCGATAGTTCAACAATGTCATTAGGAATTATAGCTGCGTCCACAATCGCATTATTTTGAATAAGTTATTACTCCACGACCACTAAAAAAGATTTATATAAGTGTGTGTAGTATGAATGTAATCTGGACGTACTACATTCGCCATGTTGTCATTATCATGTGACCTGCAAGCGTCAGTTGTGTTGCTTCACTGTCATTCATAAATCCTCACTCGTTGCCTCATGGGACAGTAAAGTGTACATCGGCACACTTCAGAATCCCACCAGAAATAGTAGGTCATCCAGGTACTTTTTGCCTGTGAGTGCTGTCAATTCCAACATACTTCTTTTGTCACATAAAGTTTTTCGCCTATATAGTAGAGAAGTATGTGATTTTGGATTTAAACCAAAATTTTCCAAATTTTTCTAAATTTAAACAAAAATCTAATTGTTTTGATATTTAAATCCATACAACATGGCAAAAAACATGCCATTTTTATTGCATTTTATAGCAATCTGAAAAACTTGACAAAAACTATACGTCAATTCAAAAAATTGCTGGGTTGTAGCCATGTTTGGGTCAAATATGGACAAACTCAACCGTTGGGTTGAAAATTTTAAATTGTCCATATTTGACCGTTGAGGAACCCAGCATTTTTTAGATTGATGGAAATCCTTTAATGTCTTTCACCTTGCGTGATACGGTTTCATCTACGTGCAGCCCAGTGTGTCATGTGTACAGTCATAATGTATGATTAGATTTGTTACTTCCTCTCCTAAAGCATGCTGAGGAGTGGCGCTGGAAAAACAGGAAGAGGGGTGAACTGTCTCATATTTGTGATTGTGAACATGCAGCTGCAGAGAAAATGACGGAAGACGGCTACCACCTTAGATACCAAAAGACTCAAGAGCCAAACAGTGTTGAGCCTCTGATTCATCAGAGCCAATGACTTCAGAATGAAGAAACGAAAGTGTAAAGACAATTCATATTTTTTTATTTTTGCATGTATACAAATGTATGATTATTATTATTATTAATAATTCTTTTTCAAATTAAGTTTTTTTTTCATTTAATATAACTTAGATTTCAGTTAATGGACAGTGCTTTCTCACACACAGCTGCTTTCCCAGAAGTGATCATTTCCTATGTCCAGAAGTTTTACTGGAGTGAACGCCTGCAAAGGAGGCTCAATTCCATGTAAAGCTAACATTTACTGTAATCAGGTAGCTGGGTCCAAAAAAGAAAAAAAAGAAAAGTGTAGCCTACTACCGGTAAAGCAGCTGCTTTTTCAAAGTGCAAGAACCATTTGCTGCCAAAATTACAGTAAAAACATGTGAATATTTCTAAATATACATTTTCTCATTGTCTCATGTAAACTGACAAAAAATAATTTAAAAACAAATGCAGTATATATAGTTTATTCGGTTTTATCAGCTTTTGTCTTAAACCTCCTTGTCGTTAGTGTTTATGTTGCCAACACTGTCCTGTGAACTGCATTTCGCTTTGTTTGAAAAAAAACAGCATGTTAACAGGATGCCAGTAATTGCCTGATGACAGCGACAGATGATCATTGGTTGATTCAAGTTTTTTTGTTAATGGGCTTACTTTAAAGTAAATGTAGCATGATGATCACAAGATAGACCACACCAAAACGCTAACGTTTACTACTTATAACTATTTATACTAGTGGGGAAATATCCCCCCTAGGAACCCAAATTGCAACCATTGAAGTATCCTTGCTTAGTGTGGCATCTGTGCAAAGCGTAAGAACAGCCTTTCCTCGTGACCTACTTTGATAAGGAGGAATCTGATAAGAAAATGACCATTTGGAAGGAAAAGTGGGGTTTTTTGATAACAGAGAAATGGAAATGTACAATCAGACCAGAATGCATACATTACTATTGTTACTTTTTTTTTTATTCGCTTTGGTACTATTTTCACAAGTTAGGTGTACATTTTCAAAACTCTTGGTGCTAATATCACAACAGATCATCAAAAGTGCACTTTTTTCAAACATTTCATTATGTTTTCAATTGTGTAAGCACAATACACAAAATCACAAAGTATCCTTTTCACAACACAAAATAAGTGTTTCGTCTACATACATGTTTCATTCACAGTCACTGCCTTTCATAAAGCTCTAACTATCAAACTTTTGATTTGCATCTCTTCTTGTTCAGTTTACTACATTTGTCTATGATTTAATCCAACTGATCTTAATGGTTAATCAATGAATCATTTGGTACACCTATAGATTTCTATAGATATTGATTCTATATACAGTTTCTATAGAACTTGTTTGCAATTTCTGATATAACCAAATGTAATGAATTATTTTTACATAAGTGATTTATAGATAATAACCACCATGATGTTCAAAGTGTGTGCACACGCATGTGTGTGTGTGTGAGAGAGAGAGAAAGATACAGAAAAATTTGCCATTTGTGAAAATACTGTAAAGCAGAATAGAGTATAAAGGAGAGGAAACAGTCAATGACTGTAAAACATCAGATTGATCAGAGATGCATCAGTAGAAGGGAGACAGACGGCATCAAATACAGCATTTTACATTACAGTATGTGAATGTGACACTGTAAACATGGTAGAGACATGGTTGTTGTTACATTACTGTAACTCAACCTTCATCTGTAAAGGTCCACTACAGTATATTCAGTCAAATAGTCAAAATCATTTACTGTATTCATTGTCAGCAAACTCTGTTCTAGCACAGAACCTCATGGCTGTGCTTCATCACAGCTTTTGAGAACACACTGGATAGATATTACAAACATTATGGATTCAATTACATACCGTAAGTTAGGTTATGCACATGTATTTTCTAATGTGGCATAGCCTGTATTACTGTTATTAATTCAGCAACAACTGTGATTTGAAACATGTATCTTGCATTGTTTGCTGTTGAATGAACTGATTGTTAAAAGTACTAAATTGAAAGAAGATCATACAGTTGTGTTTCTGTGATTAAACCAAATGTTCTCATTACATATTACAATAATCTTGTGTTTGAAACAATGATTATGTGGACTGAAATGTGTATAACTGTAATGAAAGCATGAGATCAGGTTTTGAAAGAATGACTAGCTGTGTTACAAGTGTGATCAGTTTGGATTTTTGTACTAAGAGTTTTGAAAATGTACACCTTACTTGTGAAAATAGTACCAAAGCGAATAAAAAAAACTGTAATAAAATGAACTTGAAGTATAATTATTTTTCGTAAGGATAGATAGATAGATAGATAGATAGATAGATAGATAGATAGATCTGCGTGTGCATGTGACTGCGTGCGCAGTCATTGGGATAATTGTAAATGCACAAACACAGACAGAAAAGACATGCCATCATGGAAATAAGATAAATAACATATTACTTAAGGACTATTTAGTTTGTTTAATAAAATAACAAATTGTAATCTGCCGCTATAAAGAAAAGAAAAGAAAATTTACTTGACCTTCAGGGGTGGGGGGCGAGCCATTAGGGAGGGGGAGGGGGGGGGGGCGCCCCCTTATATAATGGTAGGGGAAACACTTAGATAGATAGATAGATAGATAGATAGATAGATAGATAGAACAACAGATAGATAGATAGATAGATAGATAGATAGATAGATAGATAGATAGATAGATAGATAGATAGATAGATCCTGTCATTCCAATTCAACTTCCTGTTGATGTTTATATTCTCTTAAAAAAGCAACATGGATGTGCACGTTTAATCAGAACACACATTAAAACAGGGTCAGCTAATAACTGGCGTAATTTCCTGAGAACAATCAGCCCTCATCCACAATGGAAGTATAATTAAAAAGAACACAAACAACGCTGCGTTAATCAAGGCTGATCTCAGCTCGTGCACTAGCCACGGATGTCCCAGCATTCCAAGGAGGCGATGTGTTTTATCACTTTCAGCAAGAATCGTGAGTGCAGTCCAGACAGACACCTAGCACCAGAAGTGCACAAAAAATGCTGATGTGCATGTTTTCTCCAGATGTTTCCTCTAGTCTGAGCTCAGGGCAGAGGCTACGCCAGGTGTTTGGGTTTAAACACGTATCTAATGGGCCTCATCAGTAACATCAGTCAGGACGTGAGCACAGAAACAAAACATCAAGACCTTGTTCTTTGGCACCGGCCACAGCAGCTGAGAATCTGGGCAGATGACGAACAGTGGCTGAGGTGAGCCATGCTGTCACGTGGGCTGGGGAAGGATGGAGTTGTATAGTGCGGAAATCCTGTCCTGTCTTATTATTTCCCTCACGACTATTGTTCTAGTGTGATACTGAATACAAATATCCAACCAACCATTCATTTTCATATTATTAATCTTTCGCAAGCTGTCTAAACAGTTGTCAGTGATTTTGTCATCGCTTGAACTGAATATTTGACTTTATTCAAAAATGCACATTATTGCATAATTTTATATAAGACCTTAAAGCTACACTGTGTAGGATTTTCTCCCATCTAGCGGTGAAATTGTTTATGACTACCAACTGAATATTACTTTTCTAGCCCCTCTCATTCCGAGGGTGTTTTAACTCCTACGGTGGCCGTATTATTTCAGATCTGCCGGCAGTCGTGAGTAATCTCCCCCTCGCATTCGTCACGGTGCCACCGAGTGTAAAAACGCGAAAGGCGAAGCTTGAATTTCCAGGTATGTCCCTCTTTGGCTAATGTATTTTCAAGATGGACGCGCAACATGGCTGCCGCCATTCGAGCGGCTCGCTCGTGTGTATTCTAAATGGCAGATTCTACGCTTACGAGAATACTTGATTAGTTGGTAGAAGTAATTACACATTAATGAGCACATATCATTTTGAAAGAACAAAGTGTTTTTTGCTAAGAATCAACTTAAAAAATGACACAGTGTAGCTTTAAACAGGTGGAAATAAAAACATAGATTTACCAAACCATCAAAATATAATTTAGGCTACATTAAAACCGTAAGTGTTTGGGACGATCAACCTGTGATTTTCAACTTGTTCATTAATATTGATTATGTTGACAATATTTAAAGGTAGGCAATTTCGGACAGGCTAGCAATAGCAAGCACACACACGCTCGAACGTAACACGCAATTGTATGTGAAAACCCATATTAAAGCAGTGTGAAAGAGTATAAACTGGCTGAACGTAGGCTATTTAATTTTTTTAGCTAACTAAAAGTATTAACCAAACTGTACGCTATATAGCCTAGTTGTTAATGCATAATGTAATGAGTTAACGGTTAAACAATGAGCTTGTGAAATGTGCAAGCTTCAAGGTGATGGGAGTTATGCCAATGGGAGTTTTGTTTATATTCAAAATTGCACATTGGAATAATCAAATGCCAAACTTTAAGAGTCATGAAGTACTTAAAATACCCCACCCATCTTTCATGATTTGCTAGTTTATAAACCTGCTATTTTACTAAATGAACAATGTGTTCCTCAAGTGCAGTAATGAAGTTTATATCCAGGTCCATTATCACCAGGAAGCAGGTCTGATTGTATCTTGTACATTAATGTTGTCATTTCTGAAGGAATTATGACTTAGGTACTTCCTATGGTGTTTGCAGTCATTGCACAAATATGACTATCATTTTATCCAATATTTAGCTGGGAATTACTCACTTATGCCCCTGGGCAAACGGGTTCTTTCTGGCCCCCTCACAGCGGTGAAAATTCAACTCATCTGACTCACTGTTTCCTTCAAATTTCCTGAGCCATTTTCCCTATCAGTCTTGAGATGAATCGACATCTTTTAAGAATGAGGTTTCTGTAGAAATGGGAGTTAGATTTCCTGGAAATTAGATTTGCTGACTATCAAATTTCTTTAGTTTACTAAATTTTACAAATTAGAAAAATAAATAAAATGTCAAAAGCATTTCTTGATTATAAAGACCTACGTTTGATGTTTGTACTTTAAATGTATTAACACAATTGTATTAATTATATTTTCTATTAAATAAAACTTAAAATTGATCAAACATATTTTCTGGCAGTGTTTTACTAACTAATATATTGCACTTAATATATATATATATATATATATATATATATATATGAAGAGTTCAGATGCAAAAGCCTCTAAGTGCCATCTTAAATTTTCTTCTATTATGATCATTTTTATCAAGCTTGTATATTTATGTTCAGTAATTTCACTTAAATGGCAATGAAAATGACCTATTAATTGTCATTTAAGTGAAATTACTGAACTTAAATATACGAGCTTGATAAAAATGATCATTCTAGAAGAAAATTTCAGATGGCATTTAGAGGCTTTTGCATCTGAACTCTTCATATATATATATATATATACAGTATATATATATATATATATATATATACAGTATATATATATATATATATATATATATATATATAAGATTACAGAGAAAATAATAATAATTAGATCCGAAAAGTTTATTTGAGTTTTTTTATAATTATTTATATATTTCTATTATTTTCCACTTTCCTGCACTTACATTTATGACTATTTTTCTTTGTGTAGAAATATTCATTGCCAGCTTTCAGTTTGAATTGGGTTTCAGGTGAACAGAAAGAAACGTTTGCCTTAACCCCCACCCGTCTTGCTTCAATTGTTCGTCGTGAGAAGAGAAACAAAGAAACAGCTTGTACAGAACAATAAACGTTTCCTGCATGGACCGGGCATCTTTACCGAGGTGCTGTAAAGCCGCTCGAGCCACCTTTAATGAGCTATTGTATGGATGCTTAACACCAACCCTATGTGTTCCTGAGATGCCAGTTTCCCAAGCAAAGTTATTGTGAGCCTCAGTTGTTGCTGTCCGTTGGAGGAAGCGTTCAGAAAGCTTCCATGCCCATCCTGTGGTATGTTCTGTTTCTTGGAGCACTTTGAGACGAAACAAATAAGGTGCTTCAGCGTCACTGCAACTGGCACACATCCATATGTTTTGTGTGGTGCTTATGTAATCTTCATTGCTATTTGCTACCAGGTTACATAATGTCCTATACTAGAAGCTGGAACACAGAATTTTTCTGTACACTGTTACTGTTTACACAAATAAATAAGAATGCTAGTTGGTTACTTTTCTAAGTCATCAGATTTTTCACTTGTTAAGGTGCAACATTAACGATATTTTGAAAAAGGGTCAATTTGTCTCACAAATTTATTTCAATAACAATACATTTGTCTCACATTTAAACTGTAAAATAAAATGAGCGACAAAATAAACATAAGATCCGATCACACCAAGAAGCTCGAGCTCTTTAAAGCAGAAAGGATTCTGATTGGCTGTCGTTCATCAGCTGGAAAAAAAAGTCGTTCTGAAAGTGATTCCAATGACATGTTTTTCGTTATCATTAAAGGTCCAGTCACGCCAAGCCAAGGACAACTATAACAATAAAAATATCTAAAAATCGTTATAAAAGAATAGCAGAGTCCACACCACAACTAGCGATAACAGCACGTAGGCACTTTCAGAACGATTTTTTCCAGCTGATGAACGATTAAAAACATTGACAGCCAATCAGAATCCATCCTGCTTTAAAAAGCTCGTGCATTTAAAGCGGCAGTGCGTGCTTAGAATAAACAGAACAATATTGTGCGTTAGTGTGTACGCTAATAGTTGTTTTTTTATAGTTATCGCTCTTGGTGTGAATGAGCCATTGTAGTTGTGGTGTGGACTCTGCTATTCTTTTATATTTAGAATAATTTTTAGAACTATATCGTTATAGTTATCGTCCTTGGTGTGAACGATAACTACGAGAACGATGCATGCTTAATAAATACGTTATCTGCTTTGGTGCAGCCGCTAATAAAGTTATTGTTGTAGTTATTTTTTAAAGTTAACATTCTTGGTGTGAACGGTCCTTTTACACTGACTGAAGGAGGGACTCGAGCCATATCTAAAGATATACTGTATGTGTACATGTAATGATGTAGATATATGTAAACAATTTTGATGCAACAAAGCTTGGCAACACTGGCCTTTGTTCCAGGTCAAGAGAAATTGTTTGTAAATACTTGGATGAAATAGCGGGAAAGCATGATGACATCAGAGCCATGATTTCAATTAAAAAAATCAATTGCAAATTAGCAAGGCTATTGAAGAATGAAAATGCAACAATGCTTGTGTGATTGCCAAATAGCTGTACTGGGATTGTTCAGAAGGGGAACTGAGGCCTGTTAATTGCAGCATTAATTGTTTGGCCGCAGTGTAACCAGCACTGAAGCACAGGAAGGTGACCGTGGTGAGCAGCTGGATGATTCCTACTGGATTTTCCCATCATTGTTTTCCTCCAGTTTGCCCCTGCGCTAGTGTGGACGCATGAGCGATCGTCATTAGCGCTGCCTCTCTCTGTTTATGATGTTTTTGTTTTGTTGCACCATTGTTTATGACTATCAACTTTCGTCAGACTAATAACACAAAATAAACTAGGCTGAAGAGCTGATTACAAACCACAGATCGTTTAGATGTGCCTCTCTTTATTGGGCCAACTCTGGTGCCATTGAAAGTTATCCCAGATAAACATGTTTGACTCTTAACTTCAGAATCGATAAAGCTATATGCAAATGTCTGGTCTGATAAGACTTTTTCATTGCAACAACAGATGAAATCCACAATGTTTTTTTGCATTATAACAAATTAATGTCACACTGCTTCATAATGCATACCGTTCAAAAGATTTTTGTTGGAAATAAATTAATTTATTCAATGATCAAAAGTGACAGTAAAGACATTTCTATCTTGACAATTCTCGGAAGGTAGTGGATATGACAATATTAATGTATTTGGTCTTGGCAGAATAAATCTGCTGTTGCTGTTGTTGCTGCAGATCAAGTACAGAAACTTGCTACTGCCAATACACCGATATTTACATTTATTCATTTAGCTGACGCTTTTATCCAAAGCGACTTACAATTGCTATATATGTCAGAGGTCGCACGCCTCTGGAGCAACTAGGAGTTAAGTGTCTTGCTCAGGGACACATTGGTATCTCACAGTGGATTCGAACCCGGGTCTCTCACACCAAAGGCATGTGTCTTATCCATTGCACCACCACCCCGATATGCTGCTGTGAGTATGTAAAACATATTACTGCTGCTGCACAAATATATCAATGACCCATAGCAGATCTCTTCAGGTGGAGCTGGGGAAGGTGGAGGGTTTCAGAGGAACGATGAAAGCGTGCTACAAACTGCTATTGTGAATGGTAACCAGCCGTTTAAATGTTGAGCAGCAAGCATAGACAGTAAGAGAAATTGGATTCAACGGAGAAAAGTGAAGTCAATTAGAAGCTCTCACTTCCTGATGGCTGAGCGTACTGCACAGACTCAAACTGAGCTTGACGACGTAGATGTGACGTGAGCAACCCGTCTGTCTTCTAGTAGCTGTGCCAAGAGAAATCTGAATCATTCCCTTCCGAAACTTGCAGAGACGGAGAGCGTGAGTAGGTGTCCATGAGCAAGCAGCAGGAGAAACTTTTGCTAAGTATTCTGATTAATTATTTTGTCATTTTGCCTCCACGTCCCCCCGATTGCCCACGAGATTCTCCTCCTGTCCATACGGTAATATCTCTACTGTGCGACAGAGAGTCGTGTGGTTATGATGCAATCGTTAGCCTATTTTTACAAAAACTGCATCTACGGGGCCATAACGTAAGATACAAGGTAATGGAGCCTTTTATACATTGTCGTGTTTCTTTAGAAATAAATAATGGACAAATGGAGTCTTTAAACGCCTCAGATGTAAAGTTATTCACTGTCAAAGTGACGCCAAAATGAATGGGAGTCAATGGAATGCTAACAGCAGGTGATGGTCTGCTAATCAATGGCGGCGCCCAGGGAAGCTTCAGTGTTTTCCGAAACATTGGCCCCCTGGCAGCAAGCTCATTGGCTACAGATGCGACTTGAACCAATCAGCTTGTGCCAAGTAGTTTGGCATTAAGGGCGCATCAGCCTGCGCCATCTAGAGTTTCATGATGGAACTTGGCATTTATCAAAAAAAAGATTTCTATTTCAAAATAAATGCTGTTCTCTTAACTTCCTATTTAAGTGCTTCAAAAACGTATCACGGTTTTCACAAAAATATTAAGCAGCACAATGTTTTCAACATTGATAATAATAATTATAATGTTTCTGTTGCAGCAAATCAGAATATTAGAATGATTTCTGAAGGATAATGTGAAAATGTAGCTTTTCCATGTAAAATAATTGTAACAATATTTCAACAATATTACTGTATTTTTGATCAAATAAATGCCGCTCTGGTGAGCATAAGAGGCTTCTTTCAAAAACATAAAAAAAATCTTGCCAAACGCAAACCTTTAAACGGTAGTAGAAAAATCAAGCACAAAACCTCTTTAATATCTCATTTTTTATTCTAAACATCAATGAGATTATCTGGAGAACCAATTTAGACTTTTGCTTATCATGTTCTCAATTTGTTTCCTGAAGAAATAAATATATTTTTTCCAATACTAAATTATCTCACATGCTATCCACATTTTTAACTCTGGAATTATGATTTATTTTCTCCTTGTCAAGATACAGTATAAAACAATTTTTGCATAATTCAGGAGATAAGTTGATACTTGATGTCCTGGCTCTTCCCAGTTTTGTAATGGCCTTGAATTTTTGAAGCTCCAATAAGCGCATCCATCCATCACAAAATAAATCTATCCGACTATTAATAAATTAATAAATGCCTTCAGAAGCAAAGCGATAGGTTTTTGTAAGAAAATCTATCCTCTTCTCTTATATCAAAATAATCTGCCATTTTTTGTTATAACTTCTCGTTTTAGACTTCTAATTCGGGACCAGCGTTTTGTTTCGCTCTATCCTCTGCGCTCCCGTGTTCGTTTACGCCACGCCTACGTCATACGTCGGGTCAGAGGTCACTCTTCCAACTCTCTCGTAAATGCGCGTACGTCCATTGCCGGAAGCCAGTGATTATAGTTTATAAAGTTTTAAATATAGATATTATTCTTACAAAAACCCATCGCTTTGCTTCAGAAGGCATTTATTAACCAGCTGTAGTCATATGGTTTACTTTTATGATGGATGGATGTGCTTTTTGAAGCTTCAAAAACTCATACAATATTCAATACCATTACAAAGCTTGGAAGAGGCAGGATATTTTTTGATATAACTCTGATTGTGTTCGGCTGAAAGAAGAAAGTCATATACATATATGGCTTGAGGGTGAGTAAATTATGGGATAATTTTTAGGTGAACTATTCCTTTAAGTCTCTTGAGCTATGGAAGAGCAACAGAAAGCTGCTGAGCAATATGAGGCTGTCAGTGAATCATACAATGTATAGTGCAGACCCTCCTTCCTGATCCCATCAAATTATCCAGACTGATGCATGTAAGATGTGAAAAGTCTCCTCTGGATCAGATTTTATAGCAGAAAAGGGGTGCTGAAACAACAGGTCTGCTGACCTTGGGATCAAAGGAGGGTCTTTTGTTTCAGGACTACACAACTATGACTTTAAGTTTCGATTGAAATGGTCTGACATGTTTCTAATTCTAACCTAGTTGACCAAATCCACACTAAACTACATGCAATGTAAGATGGCGTACTGGTCTGGGCCGGGACGGGGTGAGGTAAAAGCGTTAATAATTGTAACGTTATTTTTCCAGAATGAATCGCACCAAATCAACACATAATCGACAGCCCTAATTGTAACAGTAGCTATCAAATATAGGTTGATTAAAATATCAGCATATGTTTTCAATTCAGTGGCCAGCAGTTTCTTTAGATATATCAATATTATTTCCTCCTCAAACTTCAAACGTTCAGAGGAAATGTATCTACATTCATTCACTGGCCTACTTCGTTTTTTCTCCAACAAAGTTACAATGTCAGCATGTTCCTAATTTAAGCCGTCTTTGCTGTGTTTTTAGAATAAACAAACCGCTCCGTTTCTGACACAGAGAGGAACAATTCCCTATAGTCGGGCCTGGTAACCTGTCACAATGTTTCCTGGGCAGTATTTACAGAGCAGGGTCTCACTATTGTGTTTCTCACCAGACATCTTCCTTTCCACTTTGCCCTCTATGAAGAAAATCACAATGCATGAGAATACATACATGACCTAGATAGTTTGAGCACTCAAAGGCTCTCACATACATCCATTCATGCAAACCATTATGGAGAACTACAGTACCTACGAGTCTGGATATGACGTTATACTGCCACCATGCGACTCTATGTTAAAACAACATCAGAACTGTATTATTTAAAAAAAAAAATTTTTTATCAATTATTATTATTATTTTATATTTAACTAAATAATTAAATACAGCAATACTGTAGGTATGTCGAATTATTGGTCATTTTGAAAGTGTCCGTTTATTTATTAATAAATCCTTTCAGTAAATCACATGGTCTTTATTTGATGTAATATCGATTTATTATCAGTTGAATGTGATCAATGAAATGAATTCGCAAATGGTTGGCCCTATATGATCAGATGTAGCTACTGTTAGATCGCTGCTCTCATAATCATAATTATTCCAGCTGTTCTGAAAGCCAAAATATGAAACCTACTATGGCTAAACCTCTTCTAATGAATATTAATTACGTAATAATGCAGTTGCGCGGTTGCCATCCAATAGCAGTAGTGTTTAAATAGAGCGTCCAATGAGAAGGCTGGGAAAATGAATATTAATGAACAAGCCTTCTCCATAGTGGTTTGGGGTTTCGCGTTCCGAAAGCGGTCGGGATGACGAGCAGCGCCAGGTACAAGAGCCGAACGGTGAAATCAGGTAAGATGTGGGAAGTATTAACGGTATGTGACTGAAATAGCAGCGGGAATTAATAAAGGAAATGTAATGTGTCTGTTTGCATCAATCGTTGTGGATTTCTCAACGCTTGAATGGGCGTCTGCATCCTTCACCTGCTGCGGGCATTTCACATCACACAACAGAGGATGGAGAGGTAAGCATGCTTTATTGTATGTATTCATCAATATAAACAGTGAGCTGTATTTCTATGAGTTTAACATAGGTTAATCCACATCTGTGAGCATGCATATATTTCTGGGACAGTGCTATGAATAGCGCTCCTGCATCATCACAGCTTCTATCTACAGCTGTTTGGTTAGGAGAGTAACAATGAACACCGAAATATCATATTCTGTATATTTGATCAGTTATTTAAAGACTGCAAATATCTCTTCCATCAAATTCATGGATGCTGTCCATTTTCAGAGATACATGAAACTAATCCTCACCGCCTGCTTTCAGTGTCCCACATTTCACATGTCTCTGTTTAACCTCACTGTAAAGCAGCAGGAGAACTGCATCCATTGCATCATTTGAGAACAATGAGAACGATGCTGATACCATCATCATTAGCCATCACTGTCTTAAAGTTTTCATTAAATGTCACTGAATCTAATTGCATAACTATTTTAAATGATATGCGTCATGCGTGGATCTCAAAGAAAGGCCATACTCCACCTCCAACACCATATAGAAAAGTAATAAATTGAATTTTGCTGAAAAGAAAATGAATCGTGTTTGATTGCAAATTAGATTATTTGCAATGTGACACTAATACACATTACTATAATGAGAATTAGGGGAGAAATGTGTTTAAATATTAAAGAATTAAAGTCACAATGCAAAATAATGCATAATAAAATAATAGTGTTTTCTTTTAAATTACTGGGGTGAAATTGACCAATGTAGTGCTTTTAATTATAAATATCCTTGTTAATTTATTAAATGAATTTAAAATTTTTTGTACTGAGGTATTTTTCTGATTTCACATTCTCTTAAGAAAACATGATAAGTGTTTAGGAAATGTCTAAATGTGCACTTAGCTCTCCGTGTGTCCACCCGAGGGCGAACTGTCAGTCATTCTGGACGACTGATGAATGTAACGCTAATGCCTCTTTCTGCTAGGAAACATCCAATTCATTTCTTGCGTTATTTCTCTGTGAACGCCCACGAATGCACATACACGCTTTCCAATGACTGAGACTGTTGCCAAGTGTGCTTGACAGCCAAATCCAATATCCAATATGAGGATAAACCTCTCTCCAGACAGGCCAAACAATCCTGGAGATGAAGCCAAGCAGGAGAGTCTATTGTACAAAGACAGATTTTAAGTAGTTGATCTCCACTTTCTGATCCAAACTTGCTATTTTATTTAATGCTATCTCAAAAGCAAACTCTACTGATTAGTCTTATTGTGTTTTAATGCAAACACAGATTCAAACTTGGCCATTCGGTCATGCACATCCATTCCTTTCCTAGAGATTTGAATACACTCTGCTGTTCTCTAAGATGAATTGGACCAATAAACAGGACCAAATTTGCATATTCGTGATGCAAACCAAGCATAATAATTATATATGACAGCAGAGAGGTTTTATATAATAGGATAAATGATGTAATATTTGAAATATGGACCGTGAGGCCTTCAGGCATGACCGCTCCCACACAGACTCACTAAGCACAATGAAACATGGCAGGAATTGTGGGATTGCCCTAGTAATGTAGCGCGTGTGGCATACATCAGGCTGGCTGTGAAGGTTGGGGGTGGGGCGCTTGGATTCATTTTTATCCCTTCAGCTGTCACATGATTTGGCTTGCCTATGTCCGTTTTTTGCATACTGTACAGTTGTTTTGATATGGAAATTAATGTGGTAGTATTAGCACTATTAAAAGGATAGTTCACCCAAAAATTTAAATTCTGTCAGTAATTACTCACCCTCATGTCGTTCCTAACCTGAAAGACCTTCGTTCATCTTCGGAACACAAATTAAGATATTTTTGATGAAATCTGAGAGCTTTCTGAACCAGCCATAGGCAGCAACGTCATTGCAACTTTCAAGGCCCTGAAAGGTAGTAAAAACATCGCTAAAATTGTCCATGTGACTACAGTGGTTCAACCTTAATGTTATGAAGCGACGAGAATACTTTTTTTTGTATTTTTGTGCGCAACCCCCCCCCCCCCCCCCCCCCAAAATAACAACATTATTAAACAATCTCTTCTCTTCCACGTCATTCTCCTACGCTGTTGACGTAGTGTAAAGAGAGCAGCGCTTCCTGGTTCTACATCAGAACGTAGGCTCACTCTTGGCCGACGCTGGTCATGTGAGCACCACGACACATGCGTGTGAAGGTTACGCAGGAGCTAGCCAATAGTGAGCCGACATTCTGACGTAGAACCCAGAAGCGCTGCACTGACGTCTACAATACGTCAACCACGTAGGAGAATGACATGGAGGAGAAGCAATTGTTGAATAAAGTCGTTATTTAGTTTTTTTTTGCGCACAAAAAGTATTCTCATCGCTTCATAACCTTAAAGTTGAACCACTGTAGTCACATGGACTATTTTAACAATGTCTTTACCACATTTCTGGGCCTTGAAAGTTGCAATGACGTTACTGCCAATGGGACCGAAAGCTCTCAGATTTCATAAAAAATATCTTCATTTGTGTTCCAAAGAGGAACGAAGGTCTTACGGGTTTGGAACGACATGAGGGCGAGTAATTAATTACAGAATTGTCAGGATCTAACCCTTTATATTATGCCATTATAATCCAATTTTTCAGGAAAAAGAGTATGTCGGCTTCGCCACCCTCCCAAACCAGGTTCACAGGAAGTCGGTCAAAAAAGGCTTTGATTTTACACTCATGGTGGCAGGTGAGTTTCCTTATCACCAGTGTTGTTATTGTTAACTAAAGCTAAAATTAGAACTATTAAATATTGTTTTCCTTCATTGAAATAAAGCTGAAATAAAACATAAATATTGGATGAAAAATTTAAAAGGGACCTATTATACAAAATTCACTTTTATAAGGTGTTAGAACACAGATGTGTGTCAGCAGTGTGTATAAACAACCAGCTTATAATGGTACAAATCCACCCACTCCTTTTTAATAATCCCCATGAATCATAAACAGTCTCTCCAAACGAGTGGTTCCAGAAGCCCCGCCCACGACTGGTGATGATCTGCCCTATTAGCATAGATCCCGCCCTGAGTGAGCCACAGTGGTCCACCATTTCTGTTTCCTCGCTGTAGCAGCTGGAGATGTCTGCACCAAAAAAACATTACAAATGTTCTGTTATTGGATGTACCAATGAACATAAGAGTCTCCAAAGGCATCTGAGCCACTGAGGACACCGTAGTTGAATTTCATTTAAGAAGGAAACGTGCCAAAGAAAGTCGTTAAAGTGTTATAAATTTGATCAAATCATTTTACGCCAGACTGCTTCACAAACGAGGGTCAGTTCAATGCTGGATTTGAACAAAAGTTGTTTCTGAATATATTTGGATTTACATGATGGTACATGCTATGAGTTGAATCCATTTAACGCCACAACAGCTACATAAATGTATTCACTAACCATTCAGAATCGTCCAGTTGCATTTCTAAAAGTTGTAACTGAGTCTCTCCATCAGTGTCCGACTCCGGTTCGAACATGTAAGGCTGAACGCCACTACTGAAAATTTTGGAGATTTTGGCTGTGTGACATTCCTAATTTATGTTGTTGTCAGAGTATCCGAAGCATGAGCTGTAAAGGCTCCGCCCTCTTCTGGAAAGTAGGGCGTGGAGCAGCAGCTCATTTGCATTTAAAGATATATGTAGAAAACAGCATGTTTTTCCTTCCACTCCTTAAATGGGCATTAACAACAAGGTATAATAAATTATCTTTTGGGTATTTTAAACTGAAACTTCACAGACACATTCTGGTGAAAACTGAGACTAATATTACATGCTTCTTGCAGTGACAGGCGTGAGGGCGTGGCAAACTGAGATCGTCCAATATCAAACCACAACAATCCAATGATCCAATCAATTCCTGATAGACAAAATGAAGTCCCGCCCTACATTTTTTCCTCATTCCAGAAGCTGTTTCACTTGGATATACGCTACAATGGAGAAGAAGAAAAGATTATTGCAACTTCCGTTTCATGCCGACTTAAAAAAAATCTTCCCTTGAAATATAATAAGTTTAAGTTCAATTGCTAAAATGACTAAAACTGAAATAAATATAAAATAAAGCTAAATAGAAATATAAAAACGTCACAAAATTACTTAAAAATTAATTATAAAATATAAAAATAATACTCAAAATATGACTGAATACTATGATAATATATACATAATACTTTTAATGATTCAGCCCTAGTGAAAAATAAATATACCAAAATGTATTTGAAAATGTTATGCTAAGTATACTAGAAATACATTTACATATTTATGTAGTTAATATAAATACCCTGCAATTGTACTGTTGGTATACTAAATTGATATACTTACATTTTGCTAAATTGGAACAACTAATTTTGTACTTAATGCACTTTAATTATCCAGAAATAGTGCTGAGGTCCAACCAAAGACATAAGCATATTTGATTGTGGAACTATTGCAAGTATACTTTAGGGACACTTTAAATATCTTACATTTAACGACTGATATTATACAGTGATCATAATATCCTTACTAATAGTGATATCAAAACACATTTAGGCTTAATATTAAGAAATGTGCATTGTGCAATGAAGTTTAATTATAATATTTATATCAGTAAGTCTTATGTGATATGTCAATAAATCACCATGTTTTCCAGGGGAGTCTGGTCTTGGAAAGTCCACCCTCATCAACAGCTTGTTCCTCACAGATCTGTACAAGGACAGGAAACTCCTGAATGCTGAAGGTATATTTCTACTCCCATGCTCGCAGATTTGACTGCAATTTAAATAAAGTCATCAAATAGGTATTCTGTTGATTAGAGCGCATTAATCAGACTGTGGAGATCATCAAACACACCGTTGACATTGAGGAGAAGGGCGTTAAGCTGAAACTGACCATTGTAGACACACCAGGTTTTGGAGACGCTGTCAATAATACGGAGAGGTACGTACGTGCTTAGAGTTTACCACAGATTTGTTCATTCAATTATTGGTATTTCTGCTAATCTGACACTTTCCTCTCAATCCTGCAGCTGGAAGGCCAATACTGACTATATTGACCAGCAGTTTGAACAGTATTTTCGGGATGAAAGTGGCTTAAACAGGAAGAACATCCAGGATAATCGTGTTCACTGCTGCTTGTACTTCATCCCTCCATTTGGCCATGGGTAATATATGCCTGACACTATGGGCCCTATTTTAACGATCTAAGCGCATGGTCTAAAGCGCACGGCGCAAGTGCACTTCGGCGTGTGCCCGAATCCACTTTTGCTAGTTTAACGACGGGAAAATGGTCGGCGCTCCCAGCGCATGGTCCAAAAGGGTTGTCTCTATTCTCTTAATGAGTAATGGGTGTGTTTTGGGTGTAACGTGTAATAAACCAATCAGAGTCTCATCTCCCATTCCCTTTAAAAGCCAGTTGCACTCGCGCCATGACGAATTCGCTATTTACATGACGGGATTTGCAAGTGGAACGACTGAGCGCTTCTACAGAGTGCAAACGGATCTTCTCGTCCACGAGGTTTAAGCGAGCAAGCAGAACATCTACGGGACAAGCCGGATTCCACCATATCTTTATGTACACAATATCTTTTACATTGTAATCCTTTCATTTTTCATATTTAAAAATGTTTGTGTGCTGCTGCACGTGCCTGTGTGTGTAGTAAGCAAAGTGTACAAGTTTTTTGTTTTGAATAACAAAAAAACATCTCTTTAAATAGCAAAAAAAATAACTTTGCTATTTTGAGGCGACTAAAATAGACTGCGCCATTGACTTTAGACCAGGTTTCAGTTGGTCAATGGCGCAGTCTTTGCCTCAAAATAGCAACGGTCCAACAATGCGCCTGAACACACCTCGTTTTCAGACCAGCACGCCAATGGTTGCACAAATAGGCGCAAATGCATTTGCTATTTAAACAACGTGGCGCAGGACGTGAAAATGATAACTGCGTCAGGCTGAAACTAGCAAAAAACACTTGCGTCGTGCCATATTGTGTCCGGTGAATGATAGGGCCCTATATATATATATATATATATATATAGTTTGACAGCAAAGTAAATAAAGTATCTCAGACCGGATAAGCTCACTCACTCTCTCTGCTCTCCTCCCAGGCTGCGGCCCGTGGACGTGGAGTTTATGAAGGCTCTGCAGGACAAGGTGAACGTGGTTCCACTCATTTCCAAGGCTGACTGTCTGACGCCAGCGGAGATGAGGAAGATGAAGGACAGGGTAAAGTGGATCCATCTCCACCTCAGCCTGTTTATACATGCACATGCTCAGTTCACATTCATACGCACAGCGTGTCCTTGCTCGATAGTGTCAGGGCTTCTGACGTAACGAATGTTTTTGATCCTTCTATTCAAGGTGAGAGAGGAGATTGAAAAGTTCGGAATCAAAGTGTACCAGTTCCCAGACTGTGATTCTGATGAGGACGAGGAGCTCAAGCAACAGGACCGAGAGCTGAAGGTCCGTTTTATGACTTGAGTACTTAATGATGTTTTCTTTTCCATCCAAGGCTGATGTCTGGTTGCAACTAGCAACTAGCTGAAATAAAATAAGCGTAATAAAAATTTTTATAAAATGATTTCATTACATTTAACATTTAATTTATTTCAAGTAACGTACGTTTTAAAAAAAAGATTTAGTTTAACTAACTAACTAATGTAAACTTTAACCCCCGGTCTCACAGACAAGGCTTAAGCTAGACTCAGACTAAAATGCATGTTTGAGCTGCTTTAACTGAAAGCAACTTGCACTGATATATCTTAAAATATGTCAGTGCCATTGTTTTGTCTCAAGATTCACACCAGTAATGTTTTTTTTTCAAAGGCATATTTATAAAAGCCATTTAAATATCCTAATTAAACTAAGGCCTAATCCTGGCTTAATCTAAGCCCTGTCTGTGAAACCAGGCCTAAAAGCATTAAAGCTTAGAAGCAAGAAATATAACTCTCTATGTTTTGTGCTTTTAGGAGAGCACTCCATTTGCTGTGATTGGAAGCAACACAATAGTGGAGGTCAAAGGTCAGCGGGTGAGAGGGAGACTTTACCCATGGGGCATTGTGGAAGGTCAGTACAAATCTGTGCTTGAATATCTACATTTTTCACAAGACAAACTCTGTACATACATCGAAAGTAAGACTTAAAATTTAGATAAATTTCAACCCCCTCCAACTCTTTTTCGTCACAGTGGACAATCAGTCCCATTGTGATTTCGTCAAGCTGAGGACCATGTTGATTCGCTCACACATGCACGACCTGAAAGACATCACGTGTGACGTGCACTATGAAAACTACAGGGCGCAGTGCATACAGCAAATGACAAGGTAAGTCACAATGGTTTTTCCAAATATCTTACTAAACCCAATAGGAAAAAATACTCAGCCATTGAGTTCACTTATGAAATGTTCTGTTTTCACCAGCAAACTGACCCAGGATAATCGCGTGGAGAGTCCCATCCCGATACTACCACTGTCCACCCCTGACGTAGAGACAGAAAAGCTGATAAAGATGAAGGATGAAGAGGTCAGCAGTCCTGCTTAATCTAGCTATTTCTAAATGTGGCCCTGAACAAAAAACTAGTCAGGAAAATAGTACTTTTGAGACATTTGCAAATGCTGAATCTGCCTAATATTGTTCACTTTGTCCCTTACAGTTGCGGAGGATGCAGGAGATGCTTCAGAAAATGCAACAGCAGATGCATGAACAGGACCTGTGAATCTATTCCTGCACAGAAACGGCTGATTTATACTTCTGCTTGTCTGCAAGCAGACACATAACACTTTAACGTCACACTGAAGGATATGCAGTGGGGAAACAAACAAACAAACAAATGTATTTGTATGTTAAAACACAATACACAGATATGAATGCATGTGTTGAGCACTGCGGTTAACAGGGTCACTTCTGAGCCTGATATTTAAAACCAGGCTCCAAGTAGAAATATTTAGTTTAGCTAAATGATTTAGTGATTCGTTCATTTTCACACTTTGTACAGTCTGTGATGCTGTATGACTGTTTCCATGGCAAAGACTGCTTTATTCACAGTAGACATGGCAAATGTTCTGTCTTGTTCTATTTTTTTGTGACCTGTTTCTATTTTTCAGTTTTCTATTTTTTAGTAATTAGTGTGTGCGCGGGTGTGTGTGCCGATTTGCTTGTGGAAAACTAAACATTTGAGTGATTTTCTACTTTTGAAGCAGCTATACCAACAAAGTCATTACATTTTGAACGAGGTTTACGCAGTTACGAAGTATCAACATTTGCTGTTAATAGCAAACCCTTTAACAGTATTATTAAACCTTAATTATTTTTAATTGTTTATTTATTTACTTGTCTCTGAAGGCCTAATCAGAGCACCCTTCAGTTGCAAACTTTGCTGTATGTTAAAGAGAATTTTCTCAGATCAAACATGTTTGTTTTCTTTTATCAACTGCACATAAAAAAGTAATTCTTTTTGACAACTTGTATAATTCTGGTTATAATATCAGGCGTAGCGTTAGTTCTGTCAGGTCACGTTAGTCAAGCTCGCATCAGCTGACTGTCAGCTGATCCACATCTACCTATAGGAATACGACGCCTATCACCGTATACATATGATAAGCTCCTTCAGTATTATCAGCAGCTATCGCGTTTCTCAGGAGCGAATTACCCTCCTCCATCCCCAGCTCCTCCTCTCGCCCAGTCAAGATTTGGCATTCTGATTCCCCTTGAATCAGAATAAATTCTCGAATTATGTTGTATTTTAAAATCTTGAATTAAATATATTTGCATACATGGTTCTGTTCTGTTTACCCTAAGGGGGATTATTGCTGCTCTCCCTGCTCTTATCCATGCTAGGCTGCATGGATGCGCAGGGAGTTCTCGCCCAGAACGGAACCATACCACCAATCCAAACTGTATGCGAATTGTCAATCGTATTTGACGATAGTGGTCCTGACAAAAACGCCATTTAAGACAGCTGCTCCAGCTCTAAAATACCAAATTATTTGTAATATTTAAAAAAATAAAAATGGATATCAGACCATCTTTATCAGTAAAAAGGCTCTGAGATATTTTAATATCACCTGTTGTTGGTTTTTAGATGGATGCATTGAGATATTGATTTGTATGGCCTGTATGTGTTTACTCAAGCTATTCCTATGAGCATGATAAATGCACCATCTGTCATATATCATGATTCCTTTGACAAATAAACACATCCTCTGTGGTAGAGCCTGTCTGATCTGTACATCTTTTCATCATTGTTAAATGTTTTTTTTAGATGGCTCATTTCCAAATTCACGTTTCATGGAAGCCTTTGTTATTTTGGTACATCACTATGTATTCAAAAATAAAGAGGTGTAAAGCCCAGGTTCAGAAAGTAAAAGTCCTCCTCAGTATTTTGTTCCAATCACTTGGATTTGCTAAATAGCACAGTTTTTCAGCCAGGAGATAGAAGAACTAATTAGTGAAATCAGCTGGCTGAGTTCATGGGTGGAATAAATATAAGGCAGGACTTGGACCCCTGGACTTTACACCTCTGCAAATATATTAGTTTGAAAGTATAATTTAAAGTATGTTGAAACTAAAATGCTTATGTGCTAAAGGATGGGGGGTTTAAATCATCCCAGTGACTCGAATCTTTCGAAAGATTCGTTCAGAGAGACAACTATAATCACTCCAAGTCGAGTAAAACAACTGTTCTAAGAAAATCTAGAAAGATTTTTTAACATCATACGCATCCCTCACAAATTACAACAAAGCAAACTCAGCCTATAATTTTCCATTCCTTTTGTTATCTAGCAGAAAATCCACACGAACGTATTAATTAGTTCATTCACGAATCACGAACCCGTTTAGAAACCCAGCAAAGAGGGCGTATTCGTTCAGTAGTTCCAACCAATCAAATATTCCTTCCATAACACGCAGTCGAACGCTATTGGTTCGCGCTACAATCAGTCTTTGAAGGCTGTGAATGTGAAAAAGAACATTTTTGTTTAGGTCTAGTTCTCATTCGCAAAAACACGATCCACCAAGGTGTGCAAGTAAACTGTGCGTAAAATGCGCCAGTCACAAGTTTATCTTGTGGTAAAAACGTACACATTTGTATTTGATAAGAACATTATTTGATCACGTCGTATCAGATTAACATATCACGACATAGAGGGAGTTTAACAGAATTGCATGTAAATAAAAGCTCGGTGGGCAGGAACACCTCATGCATGAGACATAACCTACAGTATTTATGGAGTATGGGTAACTGCAACTTTTTTTTTAAATACTGGGCGTGGATGACGGCTACAGGCTGGGGGACTGTCTTGTTTTATGAAACATAAAGGTTTGCAGATGTGGTGTGGGGGAACTTGCCTGTCCATCACTCTACTTCCGCATCAAACAAGTTTTTAACACTCAACATGTCCCGCTGAGCACAACACTGAAGTAAATGCCATTTGCATTGGTTTGCATGTTTTTAACATAACCTGACAGAAACATCTGACTGGGACACAGCAGCAGACTGCAGAGAGATCATATGGAAGGGAAACTGGACATGGATGATGTTCCTCCATCCCATCAGCATCAGCGGGGCTTGTGGAAATCCTTCCACGGCAAAGCCAAACTCACTGGCAGCCCCAAACTGGGCAAAAAGGAGAGAAAGCAAGAAAGTGGGTTTTGGATATTTAAAAAGAAACGACCAAATGGTTTGGACCGAGCGATGTCTTCGTCACAACCCAATCTGCCCAGCGAAGCGACAGCTCTGTATGACGGTGACAGCGGGAGGACGCGCTGCGGCGTGCGGGAGCAGAGGGTCGGTGAGGCGGCAGCAGCAGCAGCGTCGCTCGGTGCGGAGATCCAGATGCTGAAAAGAACCGTCAGCTCCAAACCGTCACTCTCCAAATTGGTGCAGTCTCAACATAAACCTGCATCGCAGGGGTCCACATGCATTGATGATGCTGTGATGGATAGTAATGAAGAACAGGTCAAAAAAAGTGTGGTAAGATGTTTCAGGTTTTTTGTGTGTGTGTGTCATTGCACTGCAGTAATAAGTGATGGATGCAGTTTTTCGTTTTTTATTGGATCCTATACAACTTGACAGCTAGTTTGTCTTCATTACATTTGCAGATGTTTTAGAAATCACTCTGTTTTATATATATATATATATATATATATATATATATATATATATTTAATAGAGTGAGTATTCAAAAGTGGAACAGATTTTTGGTAAATTTGTTATGGATAACTGAGCAGCATATTATGCATATAATCATATTATGAATATGATTTGTGATGCCACAGCCGACAGCCCTCCTAAATGTCAATGTATTCAAATCATATTTAATGTAATTCCTATTTGACAGTGATCGACTTTAACTTTTAAGGTCATCAGTAAAAGTGAAACAATGAATTTAGGCCTTGTGAAAATATGTTTGCTGCAATTGAAATACAATAAATGCATTTCCGCATAGAAAGTGATATATTACAGTCAGGTTTCTGTTGGAAAAACAACGTCATATTAGTTTAAGATGGTTTTTGTAAACTGGTAGCGGTTTTGTTTCAAGTTCAAGGTGATCTGCCACTCCTAATCAACTTGATCAAGGTGTGCAGGTTAATCTCGACCACCTCTGCTTGACTGGCAAGGTTCAGCTAGACACCTTGTAAAACCTGGGAAACACGAAATCCGATAGATGTTAAAGCTTGATCACATCCACCAGGATGATGTCAGAGATACATTTTTAGATTGGATTTAAAGGGCAATTGACTATTAAGCTTATTTGCCTCACCTTACCTGATGTGAATCCAACTTTGAATACAATCAAGCAAAAACAGACTGATTTTGACACCAGCACTACATTATTTTTTACATTGCAAGTCCAACTCTGGTGTCAATTCAGAACTCCTGGAATGCTCAGTAGACAATCACTTTGTTGCATGCATGCTTGTGTATATCCTTGCCCTTGCACACTTTGGTTGGAATCTCTCACGGGAGCAACAGTGAAGGAAGAGAGAGGACCAGGCCTGGACATTTATGTTATGTTTTTAGGTTAATGTGTGTGCAGCAGTCTTCTGTAAGGGGCTACCGTTTTCTACATTCGTTTTATGTTTATTTATTTTTGGAATCACAGTTGTTGAACTTTCGCCGGTTCCGGCCTCTTTCTTCCTTTATCAACGTACCTTGTTACATACACATTTTCAACATTTCAACTGAATCAGGTGTTTCTGTGCATGTCCATTTTGACCTCTGTACATGCAAAGTGATGTTTTTGCATAGTCAAACTCATTTCAGATTCCCATTCACACAAGAACGAGCTTGTAATTCTTTAGGACTACTAAAATAGTCTGCCCTTTTTCCACAAAAATGTAAAAAACTTGCTACCTGTACTGTGCTATACTAGCTGGGTCTAGTCACAGCACTTTCATTTTGTTGCACTATTGTTGGATTGATTGCTTCTATTGTTCTCCTCATTTGTAAGTTGCTTTGGATAAAAGCGTCTGCTAAATGATTAAATGTAAATGACGATTTTCTTCACTCAAATGTTTAGAAAGAGGGCGTATTCGTTCAGTAGTTCCAACCAATTAAATATTCCTTCCACTGCCCGCAGTCGAGCGCTATTGGTTCGCGCTACAATCAGTCTTTGGAGGCTGTCTTTGAATTGAATGTGAACGAGAACGGTTTTGTTCAAGGTATAGTTCAAAAACAAGATCCATCAAGGGGTGCATGTGCAAGTTGTGTGTAAAATGTGCCAGTGACAAGTTTATCTTGCGGAACACATTTTCATATGATATGAACATTCTTTGATCACGTCGTATCAGATTAACATAATACCACGACATAGAGGGAGTTTAACAGAATTGCATGTAAATAAAAGCTCGGCGGGCAGGAACACATGCATGAGACATAACCTACAGTATTTATGAAGTATAGGTAACTGCAACTTTTTTTAAAATACTGTCTTGTTTTATGAAACATAAAAACTCACGACGTTGTGTTTTTTTCTACAAACTGTTAGTTTCAGTTGTGTTGCCACTGTATAGTTAGTTGCCTGAAGGTGTTTGCCAAGCTGGTTTGCAAGAAGAGAAACTTGCCTAAAAGTAAAGACACATTAACACGGGCTTGAAGCCAAACAGTGAGGTTCAGTATAAGGTTATTGACTCTCTCCATCTGCAGAACTGAATTACATTGGTGGTCTAATTTTTATTGGTGGTCTAATGTGCATCAGATTTTAAGATCAGCAAATATAGATTTAAATTTTTATCGTTTTTAGTTTTTTTCTCTCTCTGCTAGACATAATTGAAAACAGAGGATAGTTTGCTTAAATGGATAGTTCACCCAAAAATGAGAATTAGATCAAACTCAGGTCATTCCAAACTTAGTACTTTCTCTGTTCTGCAGGACATGTTCTTCAAAATATCTGTTTTGTGTACCTTTAAAGAAAGAAAGTCGGTTCCACTTAGTCCACTTTAGACATTCTACTAAGTAAAGTTGCAACTACATGTCAACTAACTATTTAGATTATTAGTAGATTCGTTAGGTTAGGGTTAGTTTAAAAAGTTGAAATATACTTACAAAGATACTTAGTCAGTATAGGATGTCTGTTGGCGAATCATCCGATCGACCAAAACGCATCTTAATACCAGGTGTAAACAAGGGCCCTAGTTGACATGTAGTTGTAAAGTTACTTATACAGTTAGTAGAATGCCTGAAGTGGACTATCGCAAAAGTGTTACAAGAAAGTCATATCGGGTTGGAATGACATGATGACAGAATTTTCATTTTTGGGTGATCTATCCCTTTAAATATTTACATAATTTAAAAATCCTGTCCTGAGCTATAAATAAGAAACCTCTGGGCTATAAAGTTTGGCTCGTCATTGAAGTTTGGTATACATTAGCTTTTCTGTATATGTCCGTCCCAATCCATTACATCACTGGCTTAACAGCCACCAACAGTGCAGCTGAGATCAGAGTCAAACAACTGAAACACTGAGTTCCTCTGGACCATATAGACTCTCTCTTTACTCCGTTACATGTCTGGACTTGACAAACAGTCTTGGTATGAGATGCCTGAGCTTTCTTTGTGGTTAGATTTCTGAGGAAGGGTTCTAGGAGGTTTGAAAGACCGCAGCATGTTTTTTTTAAAGAAATAAAAAAAATTAGTGGCACTTTGCCATTTATCTGTGTCTCAGATTTGGCAACTGAGACAAGCAACTTAGATCAACTCCTCTACAATTCCCGTCACTCGTAGGAGTGGATTTTAGCATGTTGACACTCTAAGTTTCCTTAACTGTGTAAATTCATGGTATGTGTAAATTGCAGTTATGCTGAGCTGCAAGGTTTCTACAGTCATGGAAAACCTGGTAGTAGAAAATTACCTTGAAAAAACATGAAGTAAATCTGAATCTGAATTGAATGAACTGAATATATATATATAATCTGAAACTGAATCAGAATTTAATCAAAAAAAAAAAAAAAAACTTTTATAAGTTTTTTTTTTCAGTTAATTAAATTCGATTCAGTTTCAGATTATATATAGATATATGTATGTGTTTATTTTTTATTATATATATTTTTCCTTAGTTTTTAAGATATTGATTTTATTTTTATATATTAATAATAATATTTTTTACAATCGTTTGTCCAAAATAATTGTAGCAATTTCTACGAATTCGAACCAATTTCGAACTATATTGTCCTTAGTTTTTAAAGGTGGGGTATGTGATTTGAAGATTTTGAAAAATACACAACTCAAATGGTCCTACCTTCTTTCCTTTGACTCCACCCATTCAAAGAACATGTGGGGATGGGGGGAGGGGGGTAAGGTATGACCGTTTGATTGACACACTTACTGTCCAATGATTCTAGGTGGTCTTGGAAATGATTGGCTGGAGTTTTTCCGGGTCCTGCCCGTTTCACAGATGATTAAATTGCTTAATTTTCATTTCAGTGCTTCTAACTCAGTCGCTGTAAGGGGGTTAGGAATAGGATTTCAAGTGATTTTGAAAAAATGGCCAAAAAAGTGAATTACATACCCCACCTTTAAGATATTAATCTGATACAGTTGTTACGCCACTTTAAGGTTAGTATGAGACAGTGGATTGGTTGAGTATAGCCACACATATTTATAAACAGTTAACGTTCACTGACATGATAGTGTCTGACTGCTCAGGGCCTAAATGCTACATATCTACATAATGCTACAAAAGCTTTCCTGTAGCTCAGTGGTAAGAGCATTGCATTAACAACGCAAGGTTGTGGGTTCGATCCCAGGGGATTGCACATACCTATGTATAAATGTATAGGATAATGCAATGTAAGTCGCTTTGGATAAAAGCGTCTGCCAAATGCATAAATGTAAATGTAAATATCAGACATGCATGGAAACAACGTAAAACTGATCACGTTTCTTGTCTTACAACACCGAATACAAGTTGCACACATCCTCTGAGGCCTCTATAATGGACCCAAACTTTCCATGTTTAAAGGCTGCTCTTCAAACAGGAAGTGGCTCTGTAATTGTTACCACAGTAATATTGCCAACCGCTTCATCTTCCTGTTAAACCCCTTGCCGTGTGTTATTCTAAAACATTTTCTCTTGCCTAAGTTCAATCATCATGACTACTAGTATCCAACTGTATCCATATCCCATTGCACTAATGCAGATTTGCATAAAGGACGGATGCTGTCGCTCATTTTGAACGATTTCTGGTTGCTTTGTTGCTCCAAATCGTTGCCGTCGAGTACAAAAAGACAGTTTTGTTGAGTCTTAATTATCTCTAATGAAAATAACTTGTGTTTGGGCTGTCACACTCACACTGTTTCTACTTTATGGAGAAATAGGGATCTTATTATGAGACTAGGCACAATAAACATGAGCTTGTACAAACCTCAAAGAAGGTTTTCAGTGCAGCGGTTGATGTGTTTTATTGGCTGGCACCATTTTTCATTTCAGTGTCTTTCTCCTTAGGAGATCTGCTCTTGTAATTACCTCACAGCGGAGATGAAACAACAGGTGTCTTTTCTTACAAATGTACTCAGTACAGAACAGAGGAAGGTGAAATAATCTTAGACAGATCTTACAGGGGAGGGATGGAACTAGGGCTGAATGAGTACTCAAAATAAAACTAAAATCCTGACATGGCTTAGTGTAATTATCGAATCGCAAAGGACTGTTTGACTGACCAATCAGCAGACGAGGATACAAAACCTGTCATTCGTTATATTTGGAATTCTGTTTGGTGATGCTACCGGAGCACAAATATTATTAAGATGTTATCCCAGATATTGTTGTCTTTTGAAATGCAGGAAGATAAATATTGGATTTCTAAATGTAAATTAGCCATCAGAACATCCTTATCATCACAGACATGGTACAGGATGTTGTTAGGGGAATTCCCATCTAATAAAAATATTCTATATCCTTATTTTTCACAATCCTGTCACTAAACAGGATGTTTAATACGCCCTAAAGGCCAGCAATGCAAATCACCTGCTTTCAGCTGACACTGCAAACACATTTAATGTGTGAACAAAATGTGTTTTGACCTCATCTCTTGCTCAAGGGCAAAAAAGGGAAATTGAAGGTTTCACTGTGTGTAGTGCTTGTCAAATAGTGCCTGTGTGTTTACGTGACATAATTAGTGGTGCTGTTTTTTTTTGCCACGTAACTCGTTCCGCACCATTTGTGCTGCAGACATGAATTAAGCCTCAAATCATTGAGGAAGAGGCTTGTTGAGAAGAGGTGTGCTAATACTTCTCTAAATAATCAGACTTGCGGTTTTTACTTGCTGACTTATTGAAGGGCAATCTGACTTAATGTCTATAGACCAAAATATCACAGAGACTTGCAGGTGGACACTTTTGACCTGGGCCAGTAAACAACTACCCTAGCAACACCTTAGTAACCACATAGAACATCCAAGCAACACCTTAGCAACCACATAGAACACATCCAGAACACTATATTCCAGAGTTTTTCAAATTTAGATATTTAGACATTTATTTATTGAACACTTTTTCCACAGATCCCCTAGCACTCCCCAAACCTTTGCTATAGTCTACAGTTTTGTGGCATTTCATTTTTTCTACTTATAATGGCCAAGGTTTCTTGCTCTTTCATGTTCATTTTCCCTGTATCTAGTATTCTTACATTTAAAAAACAACTCTGTTTTCAATGATATGACTTCTTTAAATGACTTTGGTTTTCAAGTTGGTGTCTTCAAGGACACAATGATAATAGTTTATGAATCCACAGCTTTTCAGACCGAACCATTATAGGCTACACCACTGGAAACAATACATCTCTTATTCTGGACCCCAGTTTTAAGCACTGTCAGATGTGTGAAGTTGACAACACACACACAATGCTTCACTTCCTTCACAAATATTAGCCACTGACAGCAAACAGCTATAAGGGTGTGCTCACACTAGTAGTTCGCTTGCTTGATTGAAAAAAACCCCCAAACGTTTAGTCCTGGTCCACTTAGCGTTCACATTGGCATTTTAACACCGAACCTAAAGATACACTGTAAAAAAATTGCTGCGATTATTTATCACAACTTAAAATCCAACATTGTTTCAACTTTAAAAAGTATGTGTTCATGCTTGACTTAAAATATTAAGTTTAGTTAACTTTAGTTAAGTTGGATATTTAAGTTATAACTAAATCGCAGCCACATTTTTTACAGTGTACCAAACTTAAAGGAATAGGGATATGTTCACAACCTGATTGGTCAGCTTTTATTACATTTTCGCGACTGAACTTACCGAGCATCCAAAACAATGCTGTGTTCTGGGCTAAATGCGCTTGTTGTATGTGCATAGCCTACATATGATGGTATTTTGACCAGCTGAGAACTCGTGAAGAGCTTATAAAATGTGAAAAGGAAACAAAACAGAGGCAGGAATCCCTCCGTCACACACAAACAAAGATCTGCTGCAAGTTAAGCGGTTTTGATGCCTGAACCGAACTGGGTTGGTCAACATCGCGGTTGGAAAACATTCTTTGTAGGGTCTCATCTTCCTGTTTTTGGTTTGTTTACATGTCTATGGTCCGTGTTACATTCATATTTAATTCGAACCACACCAGAGTTCATTTGGAAGCAGATTGAGACCCATCTTTTCAGCGTCTCGGTCCGCTTGTTTGGTGGCACCAAGGTTCAGATGGCACTAACAGAGCAATCGCACCAGGGTTCATTTTAATCAACTAAACATGCTAAGTGTGAACACACCCTTACACCACATTGTGACTCTCACATTTGACTTTAATAGTATTTTAATCTGTTTAAGAACAGGATGAGACCATCTGACTGACATATAAAGTGACCAACCACAACTAATAAGATTCTACAGCTAATACAGCTAAAAAATGAGTGCTGACTTTCAGAAAAGTATGAAAACTGTGGAATCCCCCAATCATACTCCAAGTAACTCTATCATGACCTTTGAATATGTTCTGATTAGCTGTGATCGTGCCACATTGCACAACATTTTTGCTTTCATTGTGGACAGATAATTTACTTGTTGCTGCAAACTTGTCATGTTGCAACATGCCATAACATAAGACTGCCACGTTATAAGAGCCAAAAATATGAGGATGTGTTGTAAAGAGTCCAGTTAAATGAATGCAGAGTGCCATTCTAATATAAAACTGTTAGAACAGAATATAAAGCATTTCACTTGGTCTGTATAATAAGACGAGCTCAATGTTATGTTCTCAGTGGTTTTATAGCACCGGTTTATCTGTTTTTAGCATCTTGCAACATCCTGTCTTAATTTTAATAATAAATTGCCTGCCCAAGCGTAAGTTCTATTGGAGATTATCTAAACATTGTAATTTAACAACAGAGTTCTCCCATATAATCACGTTTGAGTGAGTAAAACTCTCACATGCTCTAAGGTTTGGCATTAATGGTGTTGGACACACTGTGTTTGTGGATGTCATGTGTGCACTAAAGTTTGTGGTACAATGTCTGTTTTCTTCAGGGCATTAATGCAGCTGGTAACGGTGGCATACAGACTTTACTGCCTATTTCAGCAATGTACCAGTTGGACATTGTGCTGAAAAGAGGAAACAACCTCGCCATTCGAGACAGAGGCGGTAAGACCTGCACCTTTGATGCTTATGCTGTTATGTTACTGTAAATATGTGTTCACTGTCAGGGAAATGTGTTTTACTTTGTATTTATATGCTATTTCAAGCTAATGTTCAATATCAGTATGTTGCAATCAAAACTTTATATGTTTCAGGAACAAGTGACCCGTATGTGAAGTTCAAAATAGCCGGTAAAGAAGTTTTCCGCAGTAGAATCATACACAAGAACCTTAACCCGGTTTGGGACGAGCGCGTTTGCCTGATAGTGGACAATTTACAGGAGCCTCTATATATTAAGGTAAAAAACTATTTTATACTTTTATTGCTAAATGGATGCTTGATGCTGATGGATCACCCATTATGTTGATTTGTTTTGGATGCTTGTTTCCAACATAGTGTAGTTCAAAAACTGACTGAATAACTCTTATGAGCAGGTTCGTTTTAGTGAATTAAAAACATACTGCTTGAACAGTGTTTCCGAAACCTGAATTAATGACTCTCATGAGGCGATTCCTTTTAATGAATCAAAAACTTGCTGAGTGAATGACTCTGAGATGGTTCGTTTTAGTGAATCAAAAACCTACTGCTCGACCAGTGTAGTCTGATTCCCGTTTAAATGACTCTTATTAGTCTTTTTAGTTAATCCAAAAGATACTGTGGCTGTGCGACCTGTCCAGTCCAATTCCCGAACAAATGACTCTTGTGAGCCGGTTTGTTTTGGTGAATCAAAAACACAGATTTTTGAAATTCAGGATTCCTAAAAAAATGAGCTGGTCCTTTTAACAAAACAAAAACATTACTGCATGAACAATATAGAGCGTTTCCAATACAAAATTAGTTATTTTTAAAGTCCCCCTGTAGTCAATAATTATATCCCTTAAAACTCTTTGATCACCAAAATAACATATTTAAACGTTTCCTCCTTGAAAAAAAATTCTTCATGCCTTAAAATAGCTTGAATGTAACTCGACACCCTTGCCTCGGTTCTATGAATATGCAAATGAGCCCCGCCTCCACTCACTCACACCAGCTCAGAGATCCACTCGTTGATGATTACACATTGACCTGATTGGTTACAAGGTAGTTTGTGACGTCAGGAACACCAGCGATTTCGAACCGCGTTTTTTAGACTATCTTTGGTTCACTGCAGTTTTAAGGAGGAAATACTCAGCAATGGTGTTGACTTGTGAATTTGCACATGATTTGTCTTAAAGCATATTAAAAACACCACATAGAAATATAAACAACATTAATAGATTGATTTTCACCACAGGGGGACTTTAATTAATTGAAAACAGTTATCAGTCAGTCAGAGGAGTTAATCTGACTTGCTTATTGAACAAGTTATAAATTGGATTGCATTTATGCTGAAAACTCATTAAAAAGGTGTTAACATCTTGTGGAATAATTACATTAATGTCTGATTTGCTATGTGTTCAATTGAAATCAAGAATGATCTTTGATACTGCATTTCTTCCTTTAAGAATTTTCCCCTTTTGCAATCTATTTTAGGTGTTTGATTATGATTTTGGCCTTCAAGATGATTTCATGGGCTCAGCTTACCTGTATCTTGAGTCTCTGGAGCACCTGAGGTATCAAGTCTTCATCAAGAATTCAAGTTTTTGTGTCAAATCAATACATTTTCAATTAGCATCAAAACAGTGTTCAAATGTATTAGTTAACCATCTAGAGGAATGAATGGTGACAAGGTTATTTTTGCTAATGTTCTGTTGTTTTCTAAGAGTTTATAATGACATCTAATTCTATGGATGCAGCATAACACAAATGCATTGTAAAAGTATGTAGTGACAAGCATACTTAAGTTGTCACCTATTATTATTTTACTACATGACTGAAAGTGTCCAAAAATTTGAATCAAATTTGGCTGGTCATAGGCGGCCACAACGTGATTGTAAACAGATTTATCAAAAGTTCTATGCATTTCTTTAGGTGTTAAACTACTTATAACGGTTGTCATAACAAGCCATGTTTTTGTCACAGACCTCTTGATGTTCGGTTGGACCTTCAAGATCCTCACTGCCCTGATCAGGACCTGGGCTCTCTGGAGCTGGCGGTCACTCTGTTCCCGAGAAGCACAGAGGACAGAGAGGCCCTCAGACAGGCGGTGAGACTCATTTGGCAGATTAATGTTGTTTTATACTTGTTAAAGTTGGGGAAGAGGAAATCTGCCAGCAAACTCTCAACATGCATCCAAAAAGACTTCATTCTGACACATTTACAAACCTCACATTTGTTTCACACTTTCCTCTTGAGACTGTAGAAACTATTTCTAGCTGTCAGGAAATTAAAAAAAGAGTTTTGATTTCAATTTTGGAACCTTCCAAAGATTATATAAACATTGTGCCAAAACATACAGTTAACATTTTCTTTCTCTCAGTGAGAGGTACGGACAATATTCATCATTATTCTCTAATGTTGGAATATAGCTTTAATAAATGGTTTAATTAAGAAGCGGTCACGCATACGACAAGTTGAAGTGACCCCAGTGATCTCGGCTGTGTTGGTCAGCTAGAAGAATAGATAAACAGTTGTGGTCAGAATTAATGGTAAATATGATCAAAAATGGCTGTAAAAAAAATAAATCTGCATTGTTTATCCTTTTGATCTTTCATTCAAAAAAATGTAAGTATTCCTTCCTTTCATTGAAGTAAAAGAATTGAAAGTGGGGGGGAAATCACATTATGAAATAAATGTTTTTCTCCAAACGTTGGCCACAATTATTGGCACCCCTAGCATTTTTTACGAGTAAAATATCTCTGAAGTATATTCCCATTAATATTTAGCTTTTTTTTTAGCACACCAGGGTGACTAGGAATATGAAATTGTCCAGCTATGACTTCTTGTTTCACAGTTGTTAACACATGTTGGGTGCCTCTCTCAAAAACATAGAGAGAGTACAATACATATACTTCTATAACTCAGTAAAGCTCAATGATATGAAGAAGTCATTCAAATCAATATGTAGAAGGATAAATATTGATTAATAACCTGATTATAAATCACTCTAAAGATACACATTGACGCAGCAGTGGATTTCAGAATCCACCCTTCAATGCAGTGTGTAATAAAGCTGTTTGTGAATATAAATTTTAAGGTCTGCAAAGTTTTAAAGGTCAAAGTGCATGACAAATAAAGTTATTGTCTCCTAAAAGAAAGAATCAATTCTGAACTGCTGAAAGGAGTCGTCAGTAATTACAGTCTCACTTCCTTGTACAAACCTACATAACAATGTAATACATTTGCATAATGCCAACCTATGCTCTTCATTGGCTGCCTATGAATAATGTCTACTCAAACGCTGTAGCTGAGACTGGAAGTGTTTGGTTCGTGTTGTCGACATATAGAGAAGATGCTGTTTTCTGTGCTGTGAAAGCAAATCTGCTTTACAAGGATGACGACTCGTGCTGGAATTGATTCAGTAAAACCAACGACATCGTTACTGTTTGAATCACTGTGCATCAAGTGATGAGGAAGATCTGAAGCTGAAATTCAGATATAGTAATGGCCGTTTCCTTTCCAACACACGCTGTAAGCAGTAGACCAATCACAACAGACTGGGCCATCTGACCAATCAGAGCAGAGTAGACCAATCACAACAGACTGGGCCATCTGACCAATCAGAGCAGAGTAGACCAATCACAACAGACTGGGCCATCTGACCAATCAGAGCAGAGTAGACCAATCACAACAGACTGGGCCATCTGACCAATCAGAGCAGAGTAGGCTCTCAGAAAGGCTCAATCTAGAGAGATTGAATCTTCGAACAAACAGTTTTCAGACTCTCTGAGAAATTAGGTGATGTGTAATGTATAGTATAAGAAAACTAAAGTGTTTTTTGACTTTGGATTCATGTAAAAATTAGGAAGCTTTAAAATAGCATAATAGGAGCACTTTAAACGGCCACACATATGACGTCCAAATCAGTCAATTCATGTAACGCGACTGTCTTGATTGGCAGTCTACTACGGGACATGCTTGATATTAAAAAGAGTTATTAAAAGCGCATTAAGCATTAAAACTTGCACTGTTCCTCAAGACTCGCTTATACTCGCCGCATCTGCGAGATTGCTTTGTTACAAGCAACAAAATTTTTGATTTTGGTCATATCGCCAACTCCTAATTGTGTTAGATAATTGTGATTACAATATTGACCAAAATAATCATGATTATGATTTTTTTACCATAATCCAGCAGCCCTAACATCTAGTCGTCTTGTTTTAAGGAAACACGTATACTCTGTTTTACCATTCAAAGGTTTGGGGTTAGTCATTTTTTTTATGTATACTTTTATTCAGGAAGGATGTGTTCAATTAATCAATAACAGTAATGACATTTATTATATTACAAAAGATTTCTATTTCAAATAAATGCTGTTCTTTTGAGCTTTCTATTTATTAAAGAATCCTGAAAAAAATTATGTGGTTTCCACAAAATCATTTGTTTTCAACATTGCTAATAAATGTTTCTTGAGCAGGAAATCATCATATTAGAGTGATTTCTGAAGGATCATGTGACACTAAAGACGGGAGTAATGATGCTGAAAATTCAGTTTTACCGTCACAGGAATACATTTTTAGTTCAATACATATTCAAATGGAAACCTGTTATTTAAAGTCGTAATAATATTGCACAATATTACAGTTTGTACTGTATTTTTGATCAAATAAATGCAGCCTTGGTGAGAATAAGAGACTTTCAAAAACATAAAAAAATCTTATGTTACCCCAACTTTTGAATGGTAGTCTATATACTTTTGCATTTGTACATTTAAAATAAGACTGTGCTAAATTCTACTAAGCTGCTTTTAATTCTTTGTGCATCATCCAGTTATCCAATCAATTATATCTGAATCCATTTTATGTGTAAAAAGTCACTGAACCGTGCAAGATCAAGACAAGCATTGTGGAATACAGTCCCAAAAAACTGCATACTGTACACTGTCTGCATAATTATTCACGTAGTATGGTATGCTAGTCCACAATGACTCTAATGTGCTCTTTGAGAGATACAGTACTGGGATGAAGAGATGTTGTGCTGTCTGCATAATGCATGAAATTAGACATTAGAAACCTTCTGTGCCGGGCGAGCGGGTGGAGAACACGTCGAAATTCACACGGTGTTCCACCAACAGATGAAACGACAGTCTGATGGGCGACATTGATCATCAGCTCAGAGCGCAAGAACAGAAGATGAGTCTTGATCGGATATACAGCGCAAAGTAGCGTGGTGTCAATCAAAGCGTCCCCGCCTCCATCCCGCTCTCCTGTTTATACAGTAACACATATGACCTGCTCTGTTGTTTCTGTAGACCATGCTACTGAGGAGAAGCTGGAAGGGATGCATTAAGGTAATAAAGTAAGAGTGTTTGCCCACAAATTCTCTGACTAGCTGCTGTGTAAACCATCCCACACGCTGTATCTGCTCTATTAGCAATGACGTTTTTGCAGAATGACTTATGCAATATGGATGGTCTGTTCGAAGAGGATTTGGTTTGTGTGCAATGCCGAACAGAGTCCTTAATATCAGCTACGGGTCAGCACTGCAGCAGTCTGGTCAGAGGATCCATTAGATACCGCAGTCATGCATCTCTCAGGGTGATGGGCCATGCCTTTTTGTAGACATTTGCATTTCATGCTTTGGTGACCCAGTCATTCATGGTGTGTGTCAAACCATTCCACACTCTTTGAGTATTTTCCCCATTGTGAACATTTTGTCTTAAAGGGATAGCTCACTAAAAAATGGCAATTCTGTCATCATGTACACTACCATTCAAAAGATTGGAATCGGTAAGGTTTCTTTAATGTTTTTGAAAGAAGTCTCTTATGCACACCAAGACTTAGTAACACTGTGAAATATTATTATAATTGACTATTTTCTATTTGAATATATTTTCAAATGTTATTTATTCCTGTGATGCAAAGCAGAATTTTCAGCATCATTATGCTAGTCTTCAGTGTCACATGATCCTTCAGAAATCATTCTAATGATGATTTGCTGCTCAAGAAACATTTATGATCAATGTTGAAAACAGTTGTGCTGCTTCATATTGTGTGTTGAATAGGAACAGCATTTATTTGAAATATAATACTTTTGTAAATGTTATTTACTGTCACTTTTGATCAGTTTAATGCATCCTTCCTGAATAAAAAATACTGAATTCTTTAAAAAACAATCATACGGACCCCAAACTTTTGAACGGTAGTGTACTTGGCCTCATGATGCTCAAATTTTGGGGCTTTACAGCTGCGAACAGCACGCACTTTTGTTTTATGGACAAAAGTAGTTTCTATACATCTCATTTTGTACCCAATAGAAAAGAAAAATCATGTTTTGAGCGACATAAGGCTGAGTAGATGATGACAGAACTGAAGTAACCCTTTAATGTCCTGTGATGTGTGTGTGTGAACCGCAGCAACAGCAGCTGCAGCAGCAGAATCTTCGACTGTCCGACCTGCACAGAAAGGCTCAGCTGTGGAAGGGCATTGTGAGCATCAGACTAATAGAGGGTCGCAACCTCATCCCTATGGACCAGAACGGCTTCAGTGACCCTTACGTCAAGTTCAAGCTAGGCCCTCAGAAGTACAAGAGTAAGGTATGAACGACTGCAGCATTGCAACATGGCAAGTTTAATAAAACATGACACTGAGGGCTCTCTTTTTAAATACTTACTGTCCACGATTTAACTCCCAAAGGATTTTTTTTTCATTCTTCTCCCCTCTGAAAGAACTTTTCTTTTCTGCTGATGTATCCAAGGAAAGGAAAAATTATATTAATCAATAATCCTAGCCTGCATTATTTACAGCAGACTACAATAGAAAATACATCTCTCACTCTTGAAGTTAAATGTGTTGTGAATGCCATTCCATCTATCTAGCTGTCTGTTTATCCATCCATCCATCCATCCATCCATCCATCTATCTGTCTGTCTGTCTATCTATCTATCCCTCTGTCTGTCTATCTAGCCATCTATCCATCCATCCATCCATCTATCCGTCTGTCTATCCGTCTATCTATATATCCCTCTGTCTATCTAGCCATCCATCCATCCATCCATCTATCTGTCTGTCTATCTATCCCTCTGTTTCTATCCATCCATCCATCCATCTATCTGTTTGTCTATCTATCTATCCCTCTGTCTGTCTATCCATCCGTACGTCCGTCCATCCATCCATCCATCCATCCATCCATCCATCCATCCATCCATCCATCCATCTATCTATCTATCTCACATCTGTCCATCATCATGACAACCTGAATGTCACATGAAGAACACTTCACTATCAGCAGACCGAGAACCAGTAATATAATATAATTTTTCAGTAACTTATTTTTATCTTCTGTACAAACAGACAATTCCCAAGACCCTTAACCCTCAGTGGATGGAGCAGTTTGACTTGAATCTGTTTGACGAGGAGGGAGGCGTTCTGGAGATCTCAGCTTGGGACAAAGACATTGGAATGAGAGATGACTTCATCGGCCAGTGAGTCCGATTTCAAAAGCTGATATTTACTTTTCTTCATGTTATCACTATGTCTGTAACTTGGGAATCAAACCCATGATTATGATTATGCCGTTGCCAGCAGTCTCTAACATTTGTCATATAAGAAGTAAATGTGTTAAGGATGGTGTTTAATGATTTTAGATGTCACCTGGACCTGTCAAAGTTGAGCCGAGAGAAGACACATAAGCTGGAACTTGAGCTGGAGGAGGATAAAGGGACATTGGTCCTGCTGGTGACTCTCACCGCCACAGTCGCCGTCTCAATCTCTGACCTGTCCGTCAACCTACTAGACGACCCACAGGAACGCCAGCAGATCCTTAAGAGATATGTAAGTGTGACGTCTACATTTCTGACATCCACATCAGGGTCTCTGACACTGCACAGCAAGTGTTGCTGCTAACTGTTTCCTCTGAGAGAGACTAAAGCTGTCCTCAGAAACTGGTGATATCCACCCTGTAGTACACGTCTGTGACCAGAAGGGGGCGTAAGATGACCACAGTCCAGTGCACTACTGGATTAACGTGTTCTCGTTCACAACTGGACGACGGTGGCGTACCTCAGATGAAACAAAGACAGAGAGAGAGAGACATCTCGCTCCTCTCAGAGTTGTCTGTCCTCTCTATTCACGGTTTGTCTTTGTCCTGCCACTGTCCCCTGGAGGGCCGGTCAGTGAACGGCTTACAGAAACTCACCACCAATGCAGACTGACCTTCTTTCATAACAGCTGCATAATGAAGACGTATTCGTGAGAGCCACCAGATAATCTGGCGTGGCGGCTCGATGGTTTTGTCTCAATGTCCACGGCCGAGCGGCTTTGACGTGGACACAAAACTGCTCGCGGACTCTGACAGGGGATTAGAGAAAGTTAGGGCCAAAATAGAGCTGTCAGAAACATATGGATGTATTACTGCTCACTGTGAATGTAGTCCTGGGCCTCTCTGATGTGCTTTTGTTCTTTTTTTTTCAGAGTTCTCTGAGGTCTTTCTTTAAACTGAAGGATGTAGGACTCGTGCAGGTAAAGATCCTGCGGGCCGAGGGGCTGATGGCTGCTGATGTCACAGGTAAAATCACATGTCACTTCCTGTATTCATTTGTGCCCAGTGGAACAATAACCAACATTCCTACTGTACACTGGATGGTCCATAAGACTCTTTCCCAAGCATTTTTCTTAATGTTTAAGTGAGGTCAACAACTCAGTATCTCTCTTCAGGAGGTGGAAAGATGACTCTCTGAAAGAGTGGAGTCTTTTCATTTCATTCAATCATGAGTTTATCTAGTTCTTTAAGTTTTCTGTTCTCTCTGTTCTCTCAGGAGCGGCCCACACCTCATGGGCTCTGATTTCACGGTTCTTCTAATACCACACCATTGTGGACAAAGGCTTTTAAAAAGCTTTTACACACACACACACACACACACACACACACTGTCTGTATTCAGTGCCAAATTTTTTCAGATTACTTTTTTCTATTCGTAATATATTTGAAATGTGATTTATTCCTGTGATGAAAGCTGAATTTTCAGCATCATTACTCCAGTCTTCAGTGTCACATGATCCTTCAGAAATCATTCTAATATTATGATTCGATGCTCAAGAAACATTTCTGATTATTATTATTATTATTATCAATGTTGAAAACAGTTGTCCTGCTTCATATTTCAGTTTTTTCTTCTTCAGGATTGATAGTAATAGTAATCTATTCCAAATGAAAAATTACAAATGTCTTTACTATCACTTTTGACTTTAAGGACCCAAAGCTTTTGAATGCTAGTATTTATTAAAATTCTGTGGAGAAAAAGAGGAAATGGTTTTGTAACATTGTTGGCCGGACTCAAACTGTGGCACAAGACACGGCATTCATGCCCTACCAATTTCAAGCTGTTTTAAAATAAATGCATCATTAATTATAATATCAAGTAAAAATACTTAACTAGAAATGCATTATAGCTCCAGAGTTCAATATTTAATTTAATGCATATCATATTCATATCTCTGTTGGGATCATTTTAAACTAAAACCTTTTGAATGCAACATTGTGTTTCAGGAAAGAGCGACCCGTTCTGCATTGCCGAGCTGTGTAACGACCGTCTGCAGACACACACGGTCTACAAGACACTGAACCCCGAGTGGAATAAAGTCTTCACCTTGTGAGTTCATTATGCATCTGCTTCCAACAGAGGACGAATTAAAATATTCACAGCTGATGAAGTTGTTCTGACACCTGGAGTCAAACATGCAGAGTGGATTGCATTTGCAAAACCAACAGTCAGCTGCAATTTGCCTTGATTGTGTAATATATTACATGGAAATGCAGTATAATACGTGCACATAATAGTACATGAAAATGTATCCCATTTACTTTATCATGAGGGGAAAAAATGGCTACATTATCTTTTATCAAAATGCAGTGACTTTCAAAAAGCTTGCATAACCACGGGTATCAACAAAAATGTATGGTTGCACTTTATTTCAATGGTCCACTTTAGACACTCTACTATCTATAAGTAACTTTGCAACTACATGTCACCTAACTCTCATTAGAGCATTAGTAGACTATTAGGTTAGGGTTAGTTGAATTAGTAGTTGGTAGTTGCAAAGATACTTATTCAGTAGAATGTCTAAAGTGGACCATAGAAATAAAGTGTTACCAAATGTTTACGTTTTCTGCAGAATATATGAATGGTGCAATAGACGTCATCATGATTCTAAGATGCTATGCTTAGTTGTTGTTGCAGAATGTTTTGGACTGGTTCTAGGTGGTTTCTTACCGGCCCAGTGAGTCAAAGGATGTTAGTGCCTGGTCTTTATGATATTTTGGCCCATAGATATGACTTGGTTTTAGTGATTTATTGAGAGTACTACCAATTACCTCTCAACATGATACACATAACATTATGTCATGTCATAATCCTTGTTTAATTCACTTTTGTTCGGTATCGTAAATT